>NC_047650.1:13151017-13174501 GCF_902201215.1 Prunus dulcis | reverse complement strand
TCGTCTACCCGTTTTTCCTTATGCCATCTCATGTTTGTGGCAGTATGCGTCGACATATACAATCTCTGCAACCTAGGTTTAAAGGGCAGATAACGCATCACTTTTTGTGGTATCTTAGTCGTTCTATTCTGGGATGTCATTTTGAACCTCGACTCATTGCATATAGGGCATGTATCCAACGTTTCATGCTCTTTGTAGAATAACATGCAATTGTTTTTGCAAGCGTGGATTTTTTCATAACCCAATCCAAGACCATGCAACACCTTCTGTGCATGTTTATGGTCTTTCGGCAAACAATTGTCCGTCGGAAGCATTCTCTTGAAAACCCCCAAAAAGTAATCAAAACACAAGTTCGACATACGATACTTTATTTTTCCGTGCATTAGCTCCACAATGGCAGTGAGAACGGAAAAGCTCTCGCACCACGGGTATAACTCTTGGTTGGCATTTTTTAACAGTTTTTCATACTGTTCAAACTCCGCACTGTCTATTGGTGTAGGCACGTCATCTTCCCCTTCCTGATTGATGTTGGTTGATGCGAATGGAAAAGCATCCTGTATAATACCCATGACTTGATCATTAGGATCCACAATAGGTTCAACATTGTCCACTCTTGGGGCATTTGAAGACGAAGCATGGTCTACTTGTTTGCCGTGAAGGTTCCAAATGCTATATGTTTCAATCATTCCATTCCTTACTAAATGAAATCCAACATTTTCAATTGTCTCAAACAACGTGTTGTTACACCTCCTACAAGGACAACGGATTCTAGTTGCACCGGGGTTGTGTCTACGTGCAAACTCAATAAAATCCTCGATTCCATCCAAGTATTCGTCTGCGCATCTATTCGGGTTCTGTATCCACCTTTTGCTCATAATTCCTGAAACCACAATCACGACACAACAATCACAACAACTTCATACGAAGTTATAATGTCACCTTATGCCTCCGGTAAGGGCCCTATCCCATTCGGGAATGCATAGTCCTGTCACGTAACCTACGGCTACATGAGATTAGATTTCGGCGTGGATTAATTTCGGCAGCATCTCGACACAGTTCTTGAAGTGGGCATAGGTATAAATACCTACGTACCACCCGAAGAACGTACCGAGATGACACCGAAATCTCCACAATCGAAACCTAATCCTGTAGCCGAAGATTATGTGACAACACTATGCATTACCAAACTGTCCAAATAATGGGACAATTCAAGAATTAATTGGACCGCAGTCATGCCTTACGCATCCATGCACGAAATCCAACTAATCTCGAACGGGAAACTACGTGTTACTAAACATAAAAATAAAAGTACAAAGTTAATTTCAATTAACTTCGTACATCACAACACATTGTGCTAGTCACGCACAATTTCACAACATTATAAACATATAACTTCACAAAAAAGGTACAAACATAACAAACAAACTTTTACAATAACATACCTTCTCAATCGTTCTCCACCAATCACTAATCACAAATATCCCTAACGAGAACAAAATTAATAGCATTAGTACGAATTTACATTAATACATTTAAACTAACGACAAAAAATACATACCTAATAAACGTACTGAATTCACAGCAGAGCAGCAGCAGGAGGCAGGGAGAGTGAGAGAGAGGCAGAATGCAATTTTTGCATTCTGCCTCTGCAATGGCAGATACAAATATGAAGACGAAGGACTTTGCGCGACGAACAAGGAAAATTCGTCGCGCGAAACGCCGTTGCGAAAACCCACTTTTCAGTCGCACAAAACAACATTTCCGTCTCGCAATCACGTGTCGACATCTGCTTTGTTGCGCGACGAACAAAATTATTTGTCGCACAAAATTCCGTCGCGCGAATACAATCCGGCGTCGCGCAAAGTGTAACTTTCGTCGTGCAAATAAAACTATTTCGTCACGCAAGAACACACCGCTATTAAACTTTACGCGACGACGGCACTTCCGTCGCGCAAAAACCCACATGCATATTGGCGCCAAAAATAAGTTTCCCTCGTTTTCTTACGCGACGGTTGATTTTTTCGTCGCGCTAAGTTGTCTTTTGAGACGAAAACTCTCGTCGCGCAAAATGTTTTTACCGCCATAAAAGGAGCCAATTTTGTGTCCATCTTTGCGAGACGAATATCAGGAATTGTCGCGCAAGATTGTTATGCGCGACGATCTCTGTCGTCGCGCAAGATTTTGTCGCCAACAACATAGACGAACCACCTTTGCGCGACGAAATTTATTTACGTCGCGCATGGACTCTTTCCGCGACGAAATTATTTGTCGCGCTAGTTATCTGTTGTTTGCGAGACGGAATTTTTTTTTCGTCGCAACAGTACTTCTTGCGCGACGAAATTTTCTTCGTCGCGCAAATAGTAAATCGTAGTAGTGATTGCATGTTTTGCAAGTTTCACATAATCACCCAAAGGAGGCTCACTTGTTTTGAAGGCATGCCAACAGAAGAGCTCAAGAGCTTTATCATCATCTAAAATCTTGACCTCATGTATTAAATTAACACCATCATCTAATTCTACTGCCTACACCAAACCAATCACATGCCCCAACTAACTTGTGTAACTGTTCCATGTCATCCACGTCATCAAGAACCAAGAGAACCTTTCTACGCCTCAACCATTCCTTTATCATAGTGACTCCTTTATCAACATTCACCTTCAAATTTTTTACCCTTAGAATGTCAGAAAGAAGATTCTCTCGTAATCCGATTGAACCTTCATGCGACGTTGACCTTTCTCTAACGTTTGCCAAAAACGAACAACCTTCAAATTTGTGGGCAATTGAATTTTAGCAATTGTGGTCTTACCAATTCCACCAGTTCCCCATACCCCTATAATACGAACATCATTTTCCCTCAAATCTAAAAGCTTGTTCATAACTTGTATTTGAGGTTGCATTCCAACTGGATGCTCTGCCACTTCCAAAGGCACACAGTTTAATACGTGTTTTGAAATCTCTTCAATGATGTTTTGGATAAACTTAGATTCAGATTGATTCCTGCCAATTGAAAAGAATATGAAGCATTTAGTGACATGGCATTTCTATATAAAATATAAAATAATAAAAAAAGGGCAAGGAACTTTATACACACAAAAAGAAGAGAATTTTGAGCAATGATGAATAAATTAACTCTGATTCCAATTCAAGTTTGTCTTATATTTTTCAACTACGGAGAAAATTAAAAACAATTAATAATTTTCACACTATTAAATAATTATTGACATAAAAAAATTATTTTCATTTATTTCTTTTTAAACAAAAAAAAATTGTAATTACTATATAATATTGCAAATGCAGAGGAACTATGCTTCGAAAAGAGAATAAGAATACCATGAAACTGTTTTCCTAGAATTTTCTATTTGACCAACTTGCCCTTTTAACCAAACTTCAATGAAATTCGAGTACGACTTCTACCGAAAATTCGGCAAAGTCTCCCTTGTAAATTGAACATTTCCCAAAGATTTCCACTTGTAAAACAAGCATATATGTTTATATATAACCCAACTGCCAACATGTATCAAATTATATCAAAAATCAAGCATCATACTATTCTGGCCTCAGGCCTCAATAAATCAAATAAATCATTATGCTAATAAAATTCATCTCAGCTTTCAGAATATCAATAATAGACTAACAATCTCAAAGACTCCAACTCGTGGCAGTACCTTGTAAAATTAGGTAGCCTACGTACCCTTACTGAGGGATCAAGCCACACGTAGTTCTTTCCTCTACTCATGTCAGTCACACAATGAAAATAAGTATGTCATACATTGAACTCCCTTATTTTAGTTTAAGAATATCTCAGAACTGAAATTCTCTCCACCTAAGCGTAACTCTAATCCTGATCCGTCAACTCCATTAATATTGTCAATTCCATCCTCGCAGGCAGGGCCGCAATCCTCGCAAGTCTCGGAGATACCCCTTCTATTCGAGCCGCAATCCTCGCAGGTCAGGTCGCAATCCTCGCAGGTCAGGTCGCAATCCTTGCAGGTCTCGGAGATAATGCTTCTAAACCAGCCACAACCTATAATTAGCTATCTATTCAACCCAAAACAGGACTAAGATAACTCATTCTCGGTCAAGACTTGTCTACATGACCATTTTATCACTTCTCAAAGGGTATAATTGCCTCGAAAAACTCACGGTTGACCGTGGTGTTAACCTGCCTATACTTGGTCAACAGGGCCCGTGGGGGCCACGATCTCCTATCACCAATCCGAGAGTCCCTAAAGATTCCAATATGCCTAGGAACACATGTCCCGAGAGTTTGGTTTCGATCGGATGGTAGAATTACTCACGATCACACGGTTACTATAAACCTAGCCTTAGGGTTGGCATTTTCGGAGTATCTGGGACTCATATTTACGATCCGTTGACTTCTATACGATCCTGGAATTATTTAGTTCAACCTATCTGAAAATGACTATGATCCAATGCCTCAAACGTATCGAGCCCAGAAATCACACAGTAGGCGAGATCCGTACGGGGTTCAAACGTTAACCAAAATGGAATCCGTAAGTACCTACGCACTCGTGAGAACCAAGGGGTCATTTTAGGACCCAAAGCGGGTCCACTGCCTGGCCCACGCACCGCCACACTCGCCAGCAGCGTGTGGGTGCCTTGAGTAAATTCTGGCGGCCGGAAAAACTCCAAACTGCCAACCAAGCTTCCTACTCTAAGTGTAAAACCCTATTTGGAACTACTTTTGTTCTTCGACCCACCCCAAAAGCTGGCTGGAAGTGGCCAAAATTGCGATCCCAAAATTGGCAGAACCCTAACTCGAAAATCAATCTGCCAAACCTAGAAATTTCTCCAATCCTACTCAACCATCAGCTAGAGCTTGAAAAGTAGTCGTAAAACCATACCTTGATTGCCGGAATTGGTGGTCGGAGGAGAAAGATCGAGAGGTTTGAATCTCGTGGAAAACAGGCCGGGTTTCCGAGCTTTTCCGACAACTGGAGCCGTTGACGACGTCGAGGTTGCGGCGACGGGGCCAGTGGGGCGACGGGAACCCACGGAGCCATTTGGCTGGAGAGAAAACAGAGAGAGGGATGGTTGTCGCGAGGAGAGAGAGGAGAGAGTTTTTAAAATATGATTTGCAAATTTCCATTTTGCCCCTCATCGTATTTTGATCGTATCTTTCTCAATACAACTCAGATTTGAGCCCACTACATATCTACGGACTCATCTGGATGTGCTCTATGCAACGGTACCACTGAAATTCCCAAATTCTTTCCCAAATAAAAAGTCAACTTTTAAACCTAATAAAATATTCTGAGGGTATTCTAGTCCTTTCTTTGAATAAAATAATAATTAAAAATTAATTAAGGATGGGGTTGTTACAAACTACCCCCCTTATAAAAAAATTTTCCTCGAAATTTACATATCCGTCGCTCGAAAAGGTGAGGGTACTGGGCCCGCATCTGCTACTTGGATTCCCAAGTATGCTCATCCAAAACTTCACTCACCAATCGCATCTCAACATCCTCGAAGCAAATATCCACAACATGCTTCTACCGGTATTATGTCATTTTAAGCCTTGCCAATATCATCCCCTATATGAATATCACCCAAAATATGTACTTAAATGCCGGGACTCTAGTACCTCTCCCGACATTTGTTCTTAAACTAAACTAAAGGGGGTGCAGTGTATGACATATTTATATTTCAATATATGATTGATACAAGTGTTAGAAAGAACTACGTGTGGCTTGATCCCTCAGTAAGGGTACGTAAGTAGCCTGATGTTACAAGGTGCAATCACGAGTTGGAGTCTTTGAGATTGCTAGTGTACTGTGGTTATTATGAAAGTGAAGATGAACTTATTTTGCAGAATGATTTATTTGATTGGTTGAGCCTGAGCCTAGAATGATATGATGCTGTTTTCTTAGATATAATTTAATGCATGCTGAGCAGTAGGGTTATATATGTATATGCTTGTTTTACAGGTGGAGATTTTTGGGAAATGTTCAATTTACAGGGGAGACTCTGAAGAATTTTTGGCAAAAGTCGTACTTGAATTTCTTTGAATTTTGGGTTAGAAGGGCAAGTTGGTCAATTGTGTCCGGCAACCGCCAAGTGTCGAACACGCACAGGGTTCGACTTGGATTCCAAAGTGGATTTGGGTCGGGTCCTGTCAATTGGTATCAGAGCATTAGGTTATATTCCTGTAGACTCAACACCATGTGTGCATCCTAGGTTTAGTATTGCTTGACATTTCCCTATGTTATTTTACCTCGTCGGCGTGGTTGAGTAAAAATGTATTAGGACGGGTTGAAAAATTTGTTGAGGTTTCCATATGAAAAACGTAATATACATGTTGGAAATAAATGGTTCGAGAGGAACTATAATAAGGGTCAGGAAATTTTTATGCCGAGGATTGGAGAAAATAAAATTGGAATGGTGGACATCTTGGATTCGAGAGCTTAGGAAGTGTTAGAGATTGCATTCAGTTTGGGGTATTATAATATATGCTTGTTTTACAGGTGGAGATTTTTGGGAAATGTTCAATTTACAGGGGAGACTCTGAAGAATTTTTGGCAAAAGTCGTACTTGAATTTCTTTGAATTTTGGGTTAGAAGGGCAAGTTGGTCAATTGTGTCCGGCAACCGCCAAGTGTCGAACACGCACAGGGTTCGACTTGGATTCCAAAGTGGAATTTGGGTCGGGTCCTGTCAATTGGTATCAGAGCATTAGGTTATATTCCTGTAGACTCAGCACCATGTGTGCATCCTAGGTTTAGTATTGCTTGACATTTCCCTATGTTATTTTACCTCGTCGGCGTGGTTGAGTAAAAATGTATTAGGACGGGTTGAAAAATTTGTTGAGGTTTCCATATGAAAAACGTAATATATATGTTGGAAATAAATGGTTCGAGAGGAACTATAATAAGGGTCAGGAAATTTTTATGCCGAGGATTGGAGAAAATAAAATTGGAATGGTGGACATCTTGGATTCGAGAGCTTAGGAAGTGTTAGAGATTGCATTCAGTTTGGGGTATTATAATAAGCATAGTTTAAAAGTATACCATTGTAGAGGGGAGTATTGTCTTAGGTTGTTTGACCATCTAACCTATTAGGATTAGTATGTGGTTTAGGGGCAAAGGGGAAGCATTATCACAAGGGAAGTGTTCGAGTCCGTAAAGTCGACAAAGAGAGTTGACTAATCAAGGTGGCAAGGTTAGTGAGTGGACTTTGCTTTCATAAATGGTTTTATGCAATTTAAATTTATTATTTGATCTTGAATAAGTATGCAATAGATCGAGGGCTTCCTAGTATGTGTTGCTAAGATTAAGTATTTTATTTATTTACTGCTGAGTTGAGAATACTTAAAGAATAGTAGAAATAAAGATTTCAGAAATCAGATAGGATGGTAGCAGAGTTTTAAGATTAGAGGAGTTAGTTTTGTTTATTCCAAACCATCTAGGAAGTCATATTTTCTTTAATCGCCTGAGGTAATCAAGTATTTTAAGTATTGTCTTCGGTTAAGTCAGCATGCTTGACTTTTTCCCCACGAGGCTTAGGGATATTCGAACTGTGGGAGTGAGAGGTGCAGCTCGGGTGGGCCCAAGATAGTTAAAGTAAGCAAATCTCATAGGAATACATAATTTTTGAGACATTTAATTGCACCACTTTTCGAGACATTTAATTGCACCTTTAAGTCATGGAGGGATGCCGAAGGAGTACTTCAGAGAGTACTTAGGGAAGATTTGGAAGATACTCATAGTCCCCTCTGCAGTAGGCGAGCAATATTCAAGTTGCTTATAACCATGAGGAAAGCTGAAAAGTTGGATGCACTGAATCCGCCGAGATGAGGTAAAACTTGGTGGGAGCTTTCACAAGTCAAATTATTTCATAAAAGAAATTATGGGATGCAAAATTGTTAGAGGAAATTGAAAAATAAGTTACAGGGGAATGAGTGAATTGTGAGCTTTTGTTTGATTATATAGGCAGTGAGGTTGGCAAAGCCCAAAATGATCCACCACCGATAGAAGTAGTATGCAACAATTGGTTTAAGGGTGTTGAGTATGTCATGGGTGAGTAAGCATTTCTGAAATTATTTCCTTGGGAGTTGTGGTGAGGCTCATAGAACAAGGGAAGTTAAGTTCCTATCATATCAAGTTGTGGAGGTGGTTACTTAAGAAACCGAGTAGTAGATAAGGGTCCAGTTCTTTACCGATTCGAGTGGCAGTTATGAAATTTCGAGGACGAAATTTTCTTAAGGAGGGTACTTTGTAACAACCTGATTCTTAATTAATTCTTAATTATTATTTTATTCAAATAAAGGACTAGAATACCCTCAGAATATTTTATTATGTTTAAAGTTGACTTTGTGACTAGGAAGGAATTTGGGAACTTCGATTATGTCATTGCATAGATCACGTCGAAACGAGTCCGTAGACACGTAATGGGCTCGAATTCAAGTTATCACGAACGAAATTCAATCAAAATTCCTCGAGGGGCAAAACCATAATTGAGAGAAAATCATATTTTTTTTAAAATCTGATTCTCCCTTCTCTCTCTCTCTCTCTCTCTCTCTCTCTCTCTCTCTTTTTCTCTCTCTCGCTACGACACCCCTTCCCCTCCGATAGTTTTCTCCAGCCGGCCTCCCCTTCACCTCCAGCCACCACTTTCTGCCATCAATTTGTAGCGTAGACACCTTGATTTTAGAATTGGATTTCGGTCGGTTTTGGGATCACAATTCCAGCCACTTCCGGCCAGTTTTCAGGGTTGGTCCAAAAACAAAAGTAGTTCCAAATAGGGTGTTAAGGTAGGAGTTTGGGCTGGCGGTTTGGAGTGTTTCCGGCCGCCGAAAATTAATCAAGCCACCCACGCGCTGCCGGCACGTGTGGGGTGCGTGGGCAGGATGGTGGCCTAGCATTGTGTTCTAAAATGATTCTTGGTCCTCATGAGCGTGTAGGTTCTCGCGGATTTCGCCTATAGTACGATTTCCGGCTTTGATACGTTGGAACCGTTGGATAATAGTAAATTTCATATATGTTGATCTAAATAATTCCAGGATCGTGTAGGAGTAGACGGATCGTAAATCGGAGTCCCAGATACTCCGAAAATGCCAACCCTAGGGTTAGGTTCACAGTAACCGTCCGATCGAGACCAAACTCTTGGGACATGTGTCCTAGTTATATTGGAACCTTTAGGGACTCCCAAATCTGTGACAGGAGGATGTGGGCCCTGCGGGCCTGGTTGACCAAGTTTAGGTGGTCAGGTCCCTTGGTTGACCGTGAGTCTCCCGAGGCAATTATATCAATATCCTTTGAGAAGTGATGAAATGACCATGTAAACGAGTCCTGACTGAAACTGAGTTATCTAAATCATGTTACGGGTTGAATAGATAGTTATTTATGGGTTGCGGCTCAGATAGAAGCGATATCTCCGAGGCATACGAGGATTGCGGCTCGGATAGAAGTGGTGTCTCTAAGGCCTGCGAAGATTGCAGCCCGGATCAGGAATGGGGGTACGCCTAAGTGTAGAGAATTTCAGCTCTAAGATATTCTTAAACTAAACTAAAGGGGGTGCAGTGTATGACATATTTATATTTCAGTATATGATTGATACAAGTGTTAGAACTACATGTGGCTTGATCCCTCAGTAAGGGTACATAGGCATCCTGATGTTACAAGGTGCAGCCACGAGTTGGAGTCTTTGAGATTGCTAGTGTACTATGGATATTCTGAAAGTTAAGATGAATTTATTTTGCAGAATGATTTATTTCATTGGTTGAGGCCTGAGCCTAGAATGATATGATGTTGTTTTCTTGGATATAATTTAATGCATGCTAAACAGTTGGGTTATATATGTATATGCTTGTTTTACAGGTGGAGATTTTTGGGAAATTTTCAACTCAAATTCGGCTTTGGAATCCAGGCCGAACCCTGTGTGTGTCCGACACCTGACGGGGTGCCGGGCACAGATGACCTAATTGCCTTTCCATTCAAAGTTCGATAAAATATCAAGCTTAACTCCTACAGAAAATTCGGCAAAGTATATATATACATTCCAACAGTTAAATCTAAGTTCTAGGGCAGGTTATCAGAGCAACCACTAAGAAATTACAAAAGGAGTCAACTCATTTCAGAAGAACCCTACATCAGAATGGGGAAGCGCGGGAAGTGGGAAACGACCCTGGGGTGGATCATTGTGCACGCCTACTGCCTGTGGGTGCAAAACGTTGAAAAAATGTGAGTGGATCAAAAACAAAATTTTAGAAAATAGTATAAGAACATACTAACCCCACTGTAAAAACAGTTATAAATACTGAATCAATATCCTCATATATACTCGTACTGAACTCATGCATTCATATATATACACATATTACTAAACATTAATCCTGCTGGAAGACAATGAAGTAAAATTCAACCTATCACCTGAGTACACTTATTTAATTCCGTCAATTCCCTTCATTTCTATCTATTTCTCGTGTCACCGTGGTGAAACACACTCGCAGGACTCAGGTTAGCCTAATCCGCCCTCCTTGCAAGACTCAAGGGACACTAGGCCCGCTCGAGCTGCATCCCTTGCTCCCACAGTTCAAAAATCCCTAGCCTGATCCGCCCTCATCTTAAAACTCTGCCACCATCCTAACCGATTTCTAAAATCCTTATTTTTACTATACTTAGGTACTCTCATCTCGGCAGCAAATAATAAAATACTTAACCTTAGCAATACATGCTAGAAAGCCCTCGATCTATTGCATACTTATACAGATCAAATAATGAATATAATTTGCATAAAATCATTTAAAAAGCAAAGGTCCACTCACTCCTGGCCCGAGCTAGCTGGACCTTTTGACGGTCCTTCATGAGGGTCGGTCCGAGCCCGTGTGCCTGATTAAAATATCATGAATATTTAATTAATAAAACTGCTTGGTAATAAGCATTTATTTAACACCCTGACCCCCTGGCTCCTAGAAGTGCATGCACTAACTTTAGAATCCTTCCTATGCCCACAAAAGCTTTCCTTACATTTGGAATGATTGAGAAGTGCCTCAGGACTCAAAGTCCCAAAAAGTCAACCCAGGACCCCGTGGGCTCACAACCTCACAATTATGATTCGGAAGGTCCTAGAGGTTTCAGAATACCTAGGACACAAGTCCATAGAGTTTGATCTCGACCGGACGATCAGATTGACCACGATCGTACAATTGGAAAATTATCATAAATATAACCCTAGGGTTGACATTTTCAGAGTATCCGGGACTCCGATTTACAATCCGTCAATTCCTACACTGTCCTGGAATTATCTAGTTCAACATATTTGAAAATGACTACGGTCCAAAGGCTCAAAAGTATTGAACTCGGAAATTGCACAATAGGTATCTGTTCGGGGTTCAAACGTTGTCTGAACTGAAATCCGCGAGTCCTTTGCGCTCGTGAGGACCAAGGGATTATTTAGAACTGAATGTGGTCCCCACCGTGCTGCCCACACGCCTCCACACGTGCTGGCAGCGCGTGGGTCACTTGATCAATTCCGATGACCGGAAAACTTCAAAATTTTAAGCCCAGTTCCTACCCTAGGTTCATAACATGATTTGGAGCCACTTTTGTTCTTGGACTTACCCCAAAAACTGGCCGAAATTGTGATCCCAAAATCAGCCAAACCCTAACTCGAAAATTAACCTGCTAAACCTAGAAATTTCTTAATTGCTACCCAACTAACAGCTAGAGCATGAAAAAACAGCTAGAAATCCATACCTTAATTGATCGATTTGGCTGCCGGAAGAGAGAGAATGAAGTCAACGAAATTCCTGTCAAAATCGGCAATTCCGTCACGATTTTCGGTGGATTTCACGGTTGCTGGCGGCGGGTGAAGGTCGAGGTGCAACGGCGGAGCTGGGCCGATTGTTTTGGCTCTGATATTGCGGCTTGGGGTGGTCGGTGGCAGAGGCTAGGGTGTAGGGAAGGGTTCGGCCGGAGCAAAATTTTGAAGGGGGGTTTGTCACACGAAGAGAGAGAAGATGAGGGTGTTTTAAAATTCCTAAATTCCAAAATTGCCATTTTGCCCCTCGCAGTATTTTGATCATAATTCCTTTGTTAAAATCCCGACTCGAGCCCACTACATGTCTATGGACTCATTTCGTCGCGCTCTACGCAATGGTGCAAGCGGAATTTCCAAACTCCTTCCTGGTTAAAAAGTCAACTTTTTCCTTACTAATTTATTCTAAGGGCTCCAGAGGGATGAAACAGACGGAGTAGCAGAGGCGTGCGGTGAATGATGAAACGCCTTTTTGTTTTTTCACAAGTTGAAGTGAAAGAACAGGAATGCCCTTTTCTGTGCGTAAAAACCTTTATTGATTTTCTTTTCTTTTTCTCTTATAATATTAAACTAGCCTCTTAATACGCGTGACAGTTGATTTTATATTTATATATCATAAAAATAAAATTTCTTATCTATAATTTTTAATTTTCTAAATATATATTAATCTTCCAAGTTGACAGGACCCGACCCAAATTCTACTTTGGAATCCAGGCCGAACCATGTTCGTGTCTGACACCTGGCGGGTGCCGGACAAAAATGACCTAATTGCCCTTCTATTCTAAGCTCGATAAAATATCAAGTTTCACTCCTACGAAAAATTTCGGCAAAGTCTCCCCTATAATTTGATCATTTTCCAAATTTACACCTGTCAAACAAGCATATATATACAATCCAACAATTAGATCTAAGTTCTAGATTTACACCTGTCAAACAAGCATATATATACAACCCAACAGCCAACATGCGTATACATATACAATCCAACAATTAAATCTGAGTTCTAGGGTAGGTTATCAAAGCAACCACTGAGAAATTTCACAAAGAGTCAACTCATTTACAGAAGAGCCCTATATCAGAATGGGGAAGCGCGGGAACTGGGAACGGCCCTGTGGTGGATCACTGTGCACGCCTACTGCCTGGGGGTGCAAAACATTGAAAAATGTAAGTGGACCAAAAACAAAGTTTTAGAAAATAGTATAAGAACAAATTAACCCCACTGTAAAAACAGTTATAAAAACTGAATCAATATCCTCATATATATACTCGTACTAAACTCATGCATTCATATATATATGCATATATTACCAAACATTAATCATGCTGAAAGACATTGAAATGAAGTTCAACTTACTACCTAGGCATACTTATTTATTCTCACCAAAACCCTTAATTACTATCTATTCCTCGTGTCACCATGGTGATCCACCCTCGCAGGACTCAGGTTAGCCTGATCCGCCCTCCTCGCAAGACTTAAGGGACACTAGGCCCACCTGAGCTGCATTCCTCGCTCCCTCAATTCGAATATCCCTAAGCCTCGTGGGGCAAAAGTCAAGCATGCTGACTTAACTGAAGACACTACTTAATATAAATAAAACTATCTCCTCTCATCTTAAAACTCTGCCGCCATCCTATCCGATTTCTAAAATCCTTATTTTTACTATTCTCTAGGTACTCTCATCTCGATAGCCAATAAATAAAATAATTAACCTTAGCAATACATGATAGAAAACCCTCGATCTATTGCATGCTTATACAAATCAAATAATGAATTTAAATTGCACAAAACCATTTATGAAAGCAAAGGTTCACTCACTCCTGGTCCGAGCTAGCTGGACCCCTTGAATGTCCTTCCTGCGGGCTGGTCCAAGCCCGTGTGCCTGATTAAAACATCATGAATATTTAATTAATAAAACTGCTGGGTATAAGTATTTAAATAAAACCCTGACCCCCGACTCCTAGAAGTGCATGCACTAACTTTAGAAATATTTCCTATGCCCACAAAAGTTTTCCTCACATTTGGATACTGTATGAGCATCGAACAGATTTTGCATATTGTGCAATATCCAGGTTCAATAGGTTCAGACCGTTGGATCGAACCCAAATTCACGTATGTCGTACCTCGTATTTCTAAAAAAATGTGGGATTCGACGGATCATGAATCGGAGACCCGGATACTCCGAAATCGTGAACCCTAGGGTTAGGTTTACAATAATTATCCAATTGTACGATCGTGGTCAATCCGACAGTCCGATCGAGATCAAACTTTCTAGGAGCTTCCGGATTAGAATTTAGAGCTCGTGGGCCCACGGGGTCCTGATGTTGACTTTTTGGGACTTTAGCGCTTTTTGAGTCCCGAGGCACTTCTCAACCATTCATCAAAAATCAAGCATCATACTATTCTTGCCTCAGGCCTCAGGCCTCAATAAATGAAATAAATCATTATGCTAATAAAATTCATCTCAACTTTCAGAATATCAATAATACACTAACAATCTCAAAGACTCCAACTCGTGGCTGCACTTTGTAAACTTAGGCTGCGTACGTACTCTTACTGAGGGATCAAACCACACGTAGTTCTTTTCTCTACTCATGTCAATCACACACTGAAAATAAGTATGCCATACACTGAACTCCCTTATTTTAGGTTAAATTCCTGTAGACTTAGCACCTCGTGTGCATCTTTACCCTAGTGGAGTGCCTGACGTGATAGCAGATTATTTCATTTTCCCGGTATGACTGAGTTTAAGGCATCCATAAGGGTTTGGAAAATTTGTTGAAGTTTTCATATGAAAAACATAATATACAGGTTGAAAGTAAACGGTTCGAGAGGAACTATAATTGGGGACATAAATTTTTATGTTGAGGATTGGGGAAGTAAAACTGGAGTTGTGGGTATGTTGGATTCGAGAGCTTAGGCAGTGTTGGAGATTGCATCCAGTTTGGGATGTTGTAGTAAGCATAGGTTACAAGTATACCATTGTAGCGGGGAGTGTTGTCTTAGGTCGTTTAACCATCTAACCTATTAGGATTAGCAAATGGTTTGGGGGCAAAGATGATGGTTTGGGGGCAAAGATGTTGTCAAACTCTCGAGACATGTGTCCTAGGCATATTGGAACCTTTAGGGACTCTCGGATTGGTGATAGGAGGTCGCAGGCCCCGCGGGCCCTGTTGACCAAGTATAGGCAGTTTGCGACCTCAGTCGACCGTGAATTTTTCGAGGTAGCTATATCCTTTGAGAAGTGATAAAATGGTCATGTAGACGAGTCCTGACCGAGAATGAGTTATCTAAGTCTTGTTTCGGGTTGAATAGATAGTTAATTATAGGTTATGGCTCGGATAGAAGCGATATGTAACAACCCGATCCTTAATTAATTTTTAATTATTATTTTATTCAAAAAGTTGACTTTTTATTTGGGAAGGAATTTGGGAATTTCAATGGTACCGCTGCGTAGAGCACATCGAGATGAGTCCGTAGACATGTAGTGGGCTTAAATCCGAGTTGTATTGAGAAAGATACGATCAAAATACGGTGAGGGGCAAAATGGAAATTTGCAAATCAGATTTTAAAAACTCTCTCCTCTCTCTCCTCCTGACAGCCCTCCCTCTCTCTGTTTTCTCTCCAGCCGAATGGCTTCAAGGGCTGCCATTGCCACCTCGTCGCGTCACCGGCCACGAGACCAGTCTAGATTGGACCACCACCACCTCAGCTCTCCATTTCATCGCACCCCCGACGTCGTGGACGGCTCCAACTGCCGAAAAGCTCAAAAACCCAGCCCGTTTTCCCCAAGATTCAAACCTCTCGATCTCGCTCCTACGCCACCAATTCCGGCAATCAAGGTATGGTTTTACAACTACTTTTCAGGCTCTAGCTGGTGGTTGGGTAGGATTTGAGAAATTTCTACATTTGACAGGTTGATTTTCGAGTTAGGGTTCGGCCAATTTTGGAATCGCAATTCTGGCCACTTCCGGCCAGTTTTTGGGGTGGGTCCAAGAATAAAAGTGGTTCCAAATAGGGTTTTACTCAAGGCACCCACATGTTCCCGATGCGTGCGGCGACGCTTGGCCCAGGCAGTGGACCGGCTTTGGGTCCTAAAATGACCTCCTCGTTCTCACAAGGGCGTAGGTACTTACGGATTCCATTTTGGTTAACGTTTGAACCCTGTATGGATCTCACCTACTATGCAATTTCCGGGCTCGATACATTTGAGACTTTGGATCATAGTCATTTTCAGATAGGTTGAACTAAATGATTCTAGGATCGTATAGAAGTCGACGAATCGTAAATCTGAGTCCCAGATACTTCGAAAATGCCAACCCTAGGGCTAGGTTTACAGTAACCTTCGTGAGTAATCCGATTGTCCGATCGAGATCAAAGTCTCAAGACATGTGTCCTAGGCATATTGGAACCTTTAGGGACTCTCGGATTGGTGATAGGAGATCGTGGGCCCCGCGGGCCTTGTTGACCAAGTATAGGCAGTTTGACACCTCGGTCGACCGTGAATTTTCCGACGCAGTTATATCCTTTGAGAAGTGATAAAATGGTCATGTAGATGAGTCCTTATCAAGAATGAGTTATCTAAGTCTTGTTTCGGGTTGAATAGATAGTTAATTATAGGTTGCGGCTCGGATATAAGCAGTATCTCCGAGATCTGCAAGGATTGCGACTTGGCCTGCGAAGATTACGATTTGGCCGGCGAGGATTGCAGCTCGGATAGAAGGGGTATCTCTGAGACCTGCTCGGATTGCGACCCGGCCTGCAAGGATGGAATTGACGGTATTAATGGAGTTGATGGATCAGGATTAGAGTTAAGCCTATGTGGAGCGAATTTTAGTTCTGAGATATTCTTAAACTAAAATAAGGGAGTTCAGTGTATGGCATACTTATTTTTAGTGTGTCACTGACATGAGTAGAGGAAATAAATACGTGTGGCTTGATCCCTCAGTAAGGGTACGTAGGCAGCCTAAGTTTACAAGGTGCAGCCAAGAGTTGGAGTCTTTGAGATTGTTAGTGTATTATTGATATTCTGAAAGCTGAGATGAATTTTATTAACATAATGATTTATTCGATTTATTGAGGCCTGAGGCCAGAATAGTATGATACTTGATTTTTGATATAATTTGATACATGTTGGCAGTTGGGTTATATATAAACATATATGCTTGTTTTATAGGTGGGAAACTTTGGGAAATGTCCAATTTACAGGGGAGATTATGTTGAATTATCAGCAGAAGTCGTACTCGAATTTCATTGAAGTTTGGTTAAAAGGGCAATTTGGTCTTTTGTGCCCGGCACCCGTCAGGTGTCGAACACGCACAGGGTTCGGTTCGGATTCCAAAATGGAATTTGGGTCGGGTCCTGTCAAGAAAAGTATTTTCATTAAACCCTAAACCGTTTCTAGAATAGAAAAGTATTTTCATTAAACCCTGGAAATAATTAAAAAGAAAGAAAGTGTCCAAATTAGGAAGCGAGGAAAAAAAAAGAAGGCCCACCATAACTAATTATACAGTGACTGTATTTTCAACATCCAATACACAAAACGAACATAAACGAGAAAAGGGAGAAAAAATAGCCAAAGAATAAAAGGCCAACCTTTGATTTGGTTCCTAAGAGTCAATTTTTAATGTATCCGAACTATGTCTCCCTAATTTATTTTTTATTTTTTTTTTACAATTGTTGCAGATTTTTTTTTTTTTTAAGGGGGAATTATTGCAGATTTATAAGGAGTATAACTAGGGTTTAAACTACTAGTTATTTATGCCATTAGATTAATCTAATGGTTTATATTGAATAGTTGCTCACAAAATATCATTTTTAGGTCCTTAAGTGAGTGCGACTGCAAACCGAAAAATAAAAATAAAATAAAAATAGAAAGTGGTGTAATCATTACTAATTTTGTGCTGGAAGGGGAGGCTAATAAAAAGTTTTTTTAAAAGAAAAAAAAAGAAGTGATGCGAACTCACATTGAAATGCAGAGGGAGGTAATCTTTTTTCTCTTTCCGGGTCGAACTTCATCATCAGCAGCATCTAATTCTTCTTCATTTTCATCATCATCACCATCCTCTGGCATTGAGCAAAAACCAAAACCATCCTTTGGCATGCTGTTAAGAGACAGGTGGACCCCACAGCTTTTGAAGAGCCCTCTGCCGCCTTTGTAGGAAACATTAATAATTCGATGAATAAACGACTTTAATTGATCATCACTCCTTCGCTTCGTGTGAGCAGGTAATGGAATTTTGCGCGGTACTGCAGTATAGCGCAGACCCACATGACCTGCCCCTGTCAATCCTTCTGACACTGAGTAGTCATTACCAGGATACGTCGAATTCAAAATTGACAAATAAGGAAACTGCACCCTAATAAATGATTCCGTAGGTTCACAAACAATACACAAAACCAAGTTCTCCAATCCGGAAGTCCAAGGAATTTCAATCGGTAAGTCCAACAAGTGATCGTTATCATTTGGAAGAAGTACACCTACGTCCTTGCGAAAACTCAACGACTCTGGAACTTCACTGCCTGGAAGTAAAACATTAATAAAATGTTCGGTATTAACTGCTGCCTGTAACACAAGACAAGACAAGAGAGGCATATATTAATTAGTCATGCGTGCATGCTATAGCATTAACAATACATGTAATGTATGCGTATTATATAGAAATTAAGAGAAAAAGATATATACGTCACCTGATTCACTAAAATATTTGCCATCTTTGCAGCGTCCAACCCTATATTATCGCATAGCCTATGGCAATTGGACAAATTCATGTACTGAATATGTTGCATGTCTTCGTCTTCCAATATCTTTGACAATGTTGGAAATCTTTCCAGTGATATGCAATCAGCCATATTGATAATTTCTATAGACGCTGGAAGTTGTCCTACAATTTCTACAAGCTTCTTGCACCCACTCAAATTAAGCATCTTCAAGTTGACAAATTTGCACACAGGAAGACTGACAAAATTGCTTTTGGATAGATCAATATCATTAAAGTTCAACCAGCAACAAAAATTCTCCAAGGAATTAATGTATGATACATTGCACTCTTGCATCCATAATGAAAATTGAGGAAGTGATTCTGCACTCGATAAAACTTTAGAGATCAATTTATTTGGAAGTGTGACAAGTTTCAGGCATCGATTCAGGTTTAAATATGTGAGATTTTGCAACCCATAAATACTTTGTGGCAGATTTGCAAGGTTTTCACATCCTTCTAAATTTAAAATTTCAAGCGCAGTGAAATCTCCAATTGATGAAGGCAACTCTTCTATTGCAGTTCTTTCTAAAGATAACTTTGCAAGTGCAGTTAGATGTCCAAATGAGGAAGGCAACTCTTTTATATGAGTTCCACATAAGAACAAACATTTCAGCCCAATGAGATGTCCAATTGATGCAGGCAACTCTTTTATAGCAGTTTCGGCAAGGCCCAAATGATATAAGGATTCCATTTTGCCCACAATTTCTGGGAAACTCTCCAACTTTATGCAATCGCTAAGATCCAACCATTTCAGAGATTTCCACCAAACTTTATTTGGAAACTTGGTGAGTTCACAGCAGCCACAAAAATCCAATTCTTGAAGTTTATCAAGATATCCCACAGATGGATGAACCTCAACTAAACTTTCACAATAACTCGCATTCAAGTACCTTAAGTTTGGGCTGCCGGATAGGTCGGGGATTTCAGTTAGGAATTCAGAGCCCATGAAATTCAAAGATGTCAACTTTGTCAAATGCTGTGAAACCAAAAAAGAATTGAAATAATAATAATAATCAAATGGATAGCGTTAAAGAAATTTACATCAGTTAATAAACGAGACCTCTTAAAATACCTTCAATCCCTCCCCTAGTTGTTTGATGCGGCTGTAAGGCAGATTGAGCAACCCTAGTCCCTTTGGACGAAAATTGGGTGGAAAAGATTGGAGCGGACATCTATACCAATCAAGCACTCTCAACATGTTTGGGAGACAACCAATGTCTCCAGAAAGACATACGTTATGGTTCATGAAAATTTTAAGATTTTTCATCTTCAAGAAGCAGTCAACATCCATGAATATCTCATAATCCTTTTTAGGGGAATTTAACATGATGCCTACGATTTTTTTTTTCCCCTAACATAAAAAAGAAAAGGGACCATTGTTACAAAGTATTTAATAAAAAACATGCACCAGTTTCAAATTCAACTTTTCTTCCAGATAAAAATAATAATTATTATTATACTTACAGTATTATTAGTCAGAACATGCTCGACATCTTCATGAAACCACAATCTGCTACGTCCTCCGGCTTCAGTGGGCGACTCTTGCTCAACTATGTCCTTACCCATCTCTTCTAATAAGTCATGCATCCGAATATAATCTCCATGTTCAACACTTATAAGGGCCTTTTCAATGAGTACTTCAATACCATACCTAGGGCTGAGGTCACAAGCTTCTAGTATTTCTATCACATAGTTTCTACTTTTACCCTTAAAGAAACATGCGATGTCAAGGAAAACCTCCTTGACAATATCATCCACGGTATCATAACTTATTTTGAGAACATCTTGAATTTTCTTGCTTTTGAAACCATCCAATGCAGCTTCCCATTTATCTATACTTCCACCACATAGACAACAACCGAGAACTTTCAAAGCCAAAGGAAGGCCTTGAGCATAGCGTATTGCACGTTCTGCAAGTTTCACATAATCACCCAAAGGAGGCCCACTTGTTTTGAAGGCATGCCAACAGAAGAGCTCAAGAGCTTTATGGTTATCTAAAATATTGACCTCATGCATTAAATTAACCTCATGAGCAGTTAACAGTTGCTTATCCCTTGTTGTTATGATAATTCTACTGCCTACACCAAACCAATCACGTGCCCCAACTAACTTGTGTAACTGTTCCATGTCATCCACGTCATCAAGAACCAAGAGAACCTTTCTACGACTCAACCATTCCTTTATCATAGTGACTCCTTTATCAACATTGGTCACCTTCAAATTTTTTACCCTTTGAATGTCAGAAAGAAGATTCTCTTGTAATCCGACAGAACCTTCATGCGACGTTGACCTTTCTCTAACGTTTGCCAAAAAGGAACAACCCTCAAATTTGTGGGCAATTGAATTATAAACAGCTTTAGCAATTGTGGTCTTACCAATTCCACCAGTTCCCCACACACCTATCATACGAACATCGCTTTCCCCCAAATCTAATAGCTCATTCATAACTTGTACTTGAGCTTGCATTCCAACTGGATGCTCTGCCACTTCCAAACAAACGGTGTTTAATACGTGTTTTGAAATCTCTTCAATGATGTTTTGGATAAACTCATATTCAGATTGACGCCTGCCAATTGAAAAGAAAATGAAGCATTTAGTGACATGGCATTTCTACATAAAATAAAAAATATAAAGAACATTATACACACAAAAAGAAGAGAATTTTGAGCAACGATGAATAAATTAACTCTTATAAAACTGATTCCAATTAAAGTTTGTCAAGAATTGGAATCAAAACCAGTTTTATTTTTAAAATACACGATCTTATATTTTTCAAATAATAAGTATAATTTTTTAAACGGAGAAAATTAATTTATTAATAATAAGTATAACCATAATAATTTTCGCACTATTCATTAATTATTGACATAAAAATATAGTGGCTATACTCATTACAAACAAAACAGAAGGAAAAGCATTATATAAGGGGGTTAGAAATTTACTCGTCCAAAGTGAACCCTGACAAAGATGCTACTTGTGAAAGAGCTGCCCTCCATTTGTTGACCTTCTGCATGTTTTCTTTGTATTTGCACTCCATGTTAGCCAGTGCATCCCCGAAGCTACCTCTCTGATTCCGTACATTTGATGGATTCACCTTGTAAAAAACTGGTATGACCAGTTGTTGTTTTGATTTCTTGCAGTCAAGAATCTTAACAAGTTCATCCAAACACCACTTTGAAGAGGCATAGTTTTTAGAGAACACAACGACAGAAATCTTTGATTCTTCAATTGCTGTGAAAAGCGCGCTTGATATTTCTTCTCCTCTTATGAGCTCATCATCATCCCTGAAGGTGTTAATGCCTTGTTGACATAAAGCGCTATACAAATGGTCTGTGAAGTTGTGGCGCGTGTCTTCGCCTTTGAAGCTCAGAAAGACATGGTATTTCCATGATTTGGTGAAAGAAGCAGAAGAAGAAGAGGCTCCTCGGTTGGCCATGGAAGCCAACATAATTGTTTCAATGTTTGCTTCTCTCTGGATTCGCTAAGCCAAATATGAGTCTTTTTTACTTGAAGAGTTTGGATGTGAGCAAATGTAAAAGGCAATGTGAATTCATGAAATGGTGAGCAAGTGTCGCTGAAACTTCCGGTCTTCAGTTATTGATGCGTAGAAGAGCCCACGACTTCCTGACACAACCTGCCTGTCAATGCTTGTTGAAAGTTAAACCAAGACCACCGGATATGTTATGTTTATTGCAACATGTAACTAGTTTTTTATTACTATAGGAGACATGCCTCTAGTTTCTAGGATGTTTTTGTCTTTTTGCTTAAAAGTCTCACTCTCTCAGAAGAGTTTGGGTGCGACCAAATGCAGAAAACGTTCTCTTTGCTTTGCATCTAATGTGAATTCATGAAAAGATGAGGAAGTTTACTTTCAGTTTCCCAAGAATGTGGCTCACAACGGGTGAGCAAATAAAATATAAGAGAGGATAATATTTACAATGGTAATTTAATAAAAATATATGGATGGATTTAATAAAAATACAGTCTCGATCTCTTGGACCACAGGAGTCTAAGAGATTGTGATCACCCACCTTTGGATATTAATTCAATGGTTCAAAAAAGTTTTTAAAATGAGTGCAAGAGTGAGTCAACCGTTGAATTTACATCCAACGGTGAATGACCACAGATCTCTTGGACCCCTGTAGTCCAAGAGATCAAGACTGATAATTAATAATAGTTATTCTAAATAATAAATATTATAATAAAAAAATGTGAGAGCATGCACATGCATCTGAAGATGCGCCCAAACCAACCCTCTTTTTCTTTCTTTTGTAATTTTTATTCTCCCCATATCTCAACTCTCCCAACACCTCCATTTTTTTATTTTTTTTCCCATCTTCTTCCTTCCGACACTTTCCATCTCTCCCTTTCTTTTTAATTTTTTTTTCCTTCTCTCTCTCTCTCTCTCTCTCTCTCTCTCTCTCCTACTTCTTCCTCTGTCACGCTGCAATTTTTTCCTTCTTCCTCTTTTGCGCGTCTGCCATATCTCTCTATATTTTTTTTTTCCATCTCTCTCTCTTCTCTTCCTTCTTCTCCTTCTTCCTCCTTTGCGCGTCTCCCACATCTCTCTATCTTTTGTTTTTTGAAGTTTTCGTGTGGGTTTAATTTCAGGAATGGTTTTGGGTTTTATTTATGTGTGGGTTTTATTTATGAGACTTAATTAGAAAGCTTCCATCTCTCAACCTTCTGCTGAAATCATTTTCATATCAGACTTTTTTATATGTGAAATTATTTGGTTAAAAGTTTCAACTCTTATGGAAGGATGATATATGTATATATATATTGCTTATATCATATTTGACCAAGCAACTAGAACCAAATCTAAGCATGGCAAAGAGTCCCACATTGGAATATTACAAGATATGTAGCCTCCCCCTCATCTATAAAAGAAGACCACTCTCCACTTATGAAGGGATCCCCTGGGCTGAGCTTGATATTTAGTCATGGCACT
>NC_047650.1:13102747-13150917 GCF_902201215.1 Prunus dulcis | reverse complement strand
GAGGATGCGAGGTGTGCCATATAAGGCACATCACCCCCTCTCCATTTGGTCGATGTGGGATCTCACAATATCCAACTTAGGATTTTGCTTCTAGTAATTGATATCACAGGTTACTTCAGTGAACTGGAAGGTTAATCGAGGCTTGTGTGGTTTTCATAAATTTCCATAGAACTTAATGGGTTTCTACTTCTTAGTTCTTCATCTAGGTATAGAGTGGGACGGTTGTAGGAATACTTTTGGTATAGACAGGCATGTCGTATTGAATAATTAAGAAAAATTTACCATTAACATGGATAATAATTAGGATTAACTGGCTACAGGAATAGGGTAGAATTGGCTATGGTGAAATTGGAACCCTAGTGCTCATACTATCAGTGTTTGCCGAATTTGATTATTGTTTTTGTTAGTTAATTCTTGTTAATTGCTTATGTAATTCAAACCAAAGTCTTACCATTCAAACATTCAGATAAAGTTTAAGATTAATCATAATCAATACTCAATTAATTAGTCTTAATCTTTGCAGAATGATACTCACATACCACTACACTATTTTGCTACGATTTTGTGTTCTACAATTTCGTTATCAAAGCCTAATGTGGGTCGAGTTACATTTTACTTGCGAGGAGGCCGAGGGTTGCTCTTCAATAGCTGCGGGGTCCACCTGGGTCTGGAAATGAGAGGAATGCTAGCCACACACGCCTGCTAAGGTCTCGACTTTAGAAGGTGACATGTCTTTTAGTCAATCAAGGGAGCTCTCAGCTGCCAGCTGACGCCTCTTTCTTCTTTTATTTACTTTTTTTGGAACTTTTGTTCATCAGAATATTTTTGTTTCAATCGCATCTTCACAACGCAATTTTTCAGATGATTAATTTCTGGATCCCATGATTTTTTTTCCTTTTCTGTTTTTCTTTTCTCTGAGAGAGGAGGTCTCATTTGCATTTGGGTCATCAGCATTGTTCACAGTAGGTTTCAGTTTCCAATATGCAAGCTTTGTGTTTTGGTATCTTTGGAGTTGCAAGTTCTGGTGTCAGAATATAGTCTTTGGTCATCACAATTGTTATGAGACTGCTAGGAATCCAAGTAAGATTAGAGTTCAATTAGTACTAGCTAGTCTGGGTGCCTTAAGGATTGTGATATATGGTTGTATAATATGATAAAGCGGTTACTACTTCAATGTGGATTTAGTTTATAGAATTATAGACATATATAAGGTTATCTTGAGGGTGTCTTCATGGGTCGAACTCTGAAGGTCAACTGCCTATAAAGACTGAGGTCACTGCTTATGTTATGGTACTCTTAACGCCAGTTTTAAACCCCATTAGTAAGTTGAGTAAGGGATAGAAGTGAGTAAAAGACTTCGGCTCATTCCAGATGATTTCTATTTGACACATGTGCTTCTTGATAACATGTGAGAATATATGGCTTCAGCCAGGTTAGTGTTTTTAGTTGCTTATGCTTAGTGAATGCAGATCTGAAGAGAATATCATGGATGTTGTTTAAGCTGGAGATAGTAATAGCGGGCCGTCGGTCTGATTAACTAAGCGTGAATTATTGAACACAAACTACCGTGTACCCATGTTATGGTTGGGAAGGTGAAATTTATATTAAATAATGTTAAAATATCAAAATAATTTTCTTCACAACCAAGCACACAGTCCTTTCATCTTCTCCGCCACCCACCCCAGCGGTGCCAACATATCCAGATCTGCCTTCAACAATCTTGGTCCCTTTATTTCAAATTCAACAAACACGCCCTCCCTTTCTCCCCCTCTCTTTCTTCGCACTACCGCACCAAATCTAGAACCCACACTGCCTCAACTTTCCCTCTGCTGCTCCATCGCGACCTGGACTTTCCCATGGTTGCTTCCTCCACCGAAGAACAATCCATAAGGTTGATGAAGGATCTGAGTCAAAGGGCATAAACATATTCTTTTACCACTTTAATGAGAGAGAGAGTGGAAGGGAGCCTTGGCCGGGGTTTGCAGCCTCTGGGGTGGGTTGGGGTGGTTATGGATGGTGTGCTGGGTGGTTGTTGAGGTTCGATGGTGGGTGCTGGGATTTTATTATTTTTACTTTAATTTCTTTTTTAATTTAATTTAAAGTTAACAATATTTTGTTGGTGGAGGGATATGTGTCCAAAAAAAAATGAATACTGGCATTTTCAATAAAAACAACTTTGAGTTGTAGAGGCCGTACGTAATAAAAATACTTCTCCAACTTTGTGTTTGTCGGAGTAATTTTTTTTTATAAAAAAAATGTAGATTTTAAAAAAGGACGTATGTTAATTTGTGGTTGAACTACATTACTACGAAAGGAGAATTTGAGCAGTAATATTTGGGTGATAGAAAAAGAAAAAGAAAATAGGCAATAATAGATTGCATGAATTACAAGTTCATTCCCTTGTTGAAGGAAAGTACCCTTTTTAAATCTCTATTTGAATTACAACTTTCCAATCTCTAGTTGTAAAGGTCAATCTAAAATTGCAGCTAATGAGAGAAGAACTAGAATATTGTTAATCTTTGCAACCAAAAAAATATAATGTTTCTGGATAACCAACTCCACAAGTCTAACTATATTCTTTGGCTACTAACGTTGCTTTATAACGCTCAATTGCCCGTCAACTTTGTGCTTTATATATGGTGATGATCCACCTAGATCCAACTATCTTTTTTCCTGTTGAAAGAGACATCAACTCCCAACCCATGTTTTTTTTTTTTTTGGTTAAGAGGGAGAAAGGAATTACAAACAAACTAAACGAGGTTGAGCAACCCCTACAATGTCATCCATTAGGATTAGTCCAGCCCAAGGAGGCACAGTATCAAATAAGCATAATCCCAGGTCCAAGTGGCCATGCAGTCCGCTAAGCGATTCTTCTCCCTATAAATATGATTGATGTCATGGACATTCAACATATTCATGAGTTTTCGACAACTAGCAATTAAGCCAGCAAGAGGATGAAGCTCATCAGCTTCAGTCCTGTTGATTAATTGAACGGCAATGGCACTAGTCCATCTCAACAATCAAAGGTGAAAGCCTTTTATCTACAGCCAGCTTTAAACCAAAGAACAATCCCGACATTTCTGCTTCTAAAATCTGTCCCTTTCCCAAGTTCACAGCAAAGCCACCATTCCATTCTCCCATAGAGTCATTGATGACCCCTCCAGCACCAGCAGCTCCAGACAAAGTTTTCCTAGAGCCATCAATGTTCAGTTTAAAGAGACCATTAGCAGGCAGCTCCCAAGCAAGAGGAATCAACATTTTGGGTTTTTTTCCACTCGGGATAATAGTAGAAGCAATCCAATCATTAATTGCATAGAGAATTACTCTTTGCGGGTAAGAAGGCAGCTCCTTATTGTCAGTAAAGATAAACTGGTTCCTCCATTTCCAGATAAACCAGCATGTGAACATGAACACAGAGGACCAAGGCAAGCCAGGGCCCCAACTAGCCTTAGAGCACGGATTCCCCATAACCCATATTTGTAGAGTAGTTGTAGATAAATTAGAGAGTTGCCTAGGAGTGCAGACATCATCCCATGTATTATTTTAATGCATAGAAAGGGGGATAGAACTTGAGTGCAGGAACAATTACATTTCCTTCACCAACTCATCTAACCTCCGTTTACATGCATCCGATTAAACTTGGCTCAAATTTGACAACATAATTAAGGTACTAAATCTTCATATGTTTCTCAACACACTCATTGATATAATAAGTCATACAATCTGCAAACTTTTTTGTTGTCTCTCCATGGAAACTTTTTTGTTGGCTTTTCTGTAAAATCCTTAAGATGTAGACATTTTCCAATAACTTCTTCAGCACATTTCACTCTTAAAAGTTGTACTTTCTGTATTTTGTAAGAAAATGCTTAACAAATAGAGGTTCAATGGAATCAGCTAAAGATGGTGGAAGAATATTAGAGGTAGGGGGATCGTCTTTTGCTCCTAAAATTTGGATAACAATCAACCATCCCAATATTTATATTTTAAAAACTCGTATATGATTTTATTCCATTACTTTTATACCTAATTATCTTTATGAAATGCATCTTGCATAAGATATATTTATATACATAGATACACAGTATGACGTTTCCTTTGACATAGTTCAATCAATAAAATATAAAATAAAAATTCTATCTTCCTTTATCTTAATTTAGCTTATAAAATGTTATTTGAAAAAAAAAAAAAAAAGTCACTTGCTGGGAAAAGCACCCTTTTAAAAATAAATTATATTAAATTTTAGTTTTGCATTTTTTAAAATCAAAATAAAATATTTACAATGGTGAAAAGCAAATTTAACATTTTTTTTTTTTCCTTTTATCATTTGATATGTGCTATGAACCTAGATGTAATGGATGCCTACCATAACATATTATACCATACCAAGAATTACCTACCATGACTCACCCCAATGACTCATCATTGTAATTATACATTATTAGTAAATAGTGTAATACGAGAATTTATCAAAAATAGCCAAAACTTGACACTTAATTTCAAAAATGTCAGTTTTTGTAAAAAATTTCAAATATAACAGAAAACTCACCTCAATAGACATAAATGCCCTCAAATTTAGAACCTACATTAACCTTAAAAAGAAACCTTATTAAATAAAACTTTGGAATATTTCCTCCAAACACTTTTCCAATCACCTCTATTTCTTTTTTTTTCTTTTTTCCTTCTTCAGTTTGTCTCCAACATCACTCCCTCTTGTTTGTCACACCCCGGACCGGCTCCGCCGTAGCGCGATATTGTCCGCTTTGGGCCTGGCTACATTCTCACCAGCCCGCACGGTTTTGTTCCTGGGAGCTCACATAGCAACTTCCCAGGGTGGTCACCCATCCTGGGATTGCTCTAGCCTCCAACTCGCTTAACTTTGGAGTTCTTACAACTCCAAAGCCAGTGAGCTCCCAAAAGGCCTCGCGCTATGAGGATGCGAGGTGTGCCATATAAGGCACATCACCCCCCTCTCCGTTTGGTCGATGTGGGATCTCACATTGTTTCCTTTCCTTTTTTTCTTTTCTTCTTCTCTCCATCTCTCTCTCCCATTTGTCTCCAACTAAAATGTATGTATTTATTTCTGTGTGTAGTAAATAAAATTTAAGATTCAAGATCACTGACAAAATAATGAAAACATATGTGCAAGTCGTAATAATAGCCTACACACTAGCTTTGCAGTTCTATTTGATGTATTCTAACTCTGTAAACTGCCTTTCTCCTGGCACTCAAAGTAAAAGCAAGAACTTTAACATTTGAAACAGAAAAATTATAAAACTTAATGGATACCAAATAAACCTTAGACACATCCAAGTTAGTCAAAGGTCCATACTGATGAACTAATAACATCAGCATGTGATTACATCTTCTACTACACATATGTCAGAATCATCATATTACTAATCTCGATAATTTTCCAAGCCTATCTGCACTAACCTTTGTTGTAGGCTCAAAATGAATTGACGATATTAAATCATAGTACTTTGAATAGGGCTCAAGAGTCCATTAATAGAAATGTCGCAACCATGGACATTAAGTCAGCAAAACCAGAATTGAAATTTTACAAATATAGTATGAAGAATAAACGAAGAAATGAAGAACCAAAGAAGAATTGCACTCACCGTTTGACTATGGCAGCAATACATTTGCGAACAAACTCTACGTGCAATATATATATATATATATATATATATATATATATATATATATATATTGAAACAGAAAGTCAACAGATGGAGGGAAGCTCTTTCACAAGCAGCAAATTTGTCAGGGTTCACTCTCTTGGACGAGTAAATTTCTAACCCCCTTATATAATGCTTGTTATTTTGTTTTGTTTAAAAATATAAGACTAGTTTTGATTCCAATTCTTGACAAACTTTAATTGGAATCAGTTTTATAAGAGTTAATTTATTCATTGTTGCTCAAAATTCTCTTCCTTTTGTGTGTATAATGTTCCTTGCCCTTTTCTTATTTTTTTTTAATTTTATATAGAAATGCTATGTCACTAAATGCTTCACATTCTTTTCAATTGGCAGGAATCAATCTGAATATAAATTTATCCAAAATATCATTGAAGAGATTTCAAAACACGTATTAAACCGTGCGTGTTTGGAAGTGGCAGAGCATCCAGTTGGAATGCAAGCTCAAGTACAAGGTATGAATAAGCTATTAGATTTGGGGGAAAATGATGTTCGTATGGTAGGGGTATGGGGAACTGGTGGAATTGGTAAGACAACAATTGCTAAAGCTGTTTATAATTCAATTGCCCACAAATTTGAAGGTTGGTGTTTTCTGGCAAACGTTAGAGAATGTTCAACGTCGCATGGAGGTTTAGCCAAACTGCAAAAGACTCTTCTTTTTGAGATTCTAAGGGGAAAAAAATTGAAGGTGACCAATGTTGATAAAGGAGTTGCTAAAATATGAAAACTATGAGAGAATATTTGTTTGTGGGAATTTTCTGTGTATTCTTCTCCTTGTAGGAGGTCATATTTATAATACAACGAAACTTGAATGGGCAAGTAAATAATAAATTCCTAAATCTATTTGCAGTAGGAAATCAGGAATTAAAGTAAATCAATTACAATTATAATAGAAATTCTTGGTGTGTAAGGAAAGTAAGTCAATATCCACAAGTCATGCCAACACTCCCCCTCATGTTGGTGCATAGATGTCGCCAATGCCCAACTGATCTAGTGAATTGTGGAATGCTTTACTGGAAATCGCCTTTGTCAAAATATCCGCCAATTGATCCTCGGATTTCACAAAAGGAAACTGAAACACTTTAGCCTCAAGCTTTTGTTTGATGAAGTGTCAATCCACCTCAACATGTTTAGTACGATCATGCTAAACCGGATTCTGTGCAATGGCTATAGCAGCCTTGTTGTCACAAAAGAGATTCATTGTGGATGTAGGTTTATACCCAAGTTCAGTAAGAAACTTTCTTAACCAAAGAAGTTCACAAATCCCTTTAGTCATGCCTCTGAACTCGGCTTCTACACTGGATAAAGCTACTACATTGTTTCTTGCTTCTCCATGTTACCAAATTACCTCCCACGAATGTGAAGTAACCCGATGTGGATTTTCTATCTGTTACATTACCTGCCCAATCTGCATCTGAATAACCATCAATATTTAGATGACCATGCTTTGAGAACATAAGTCCATTTCTAGGTGCAGACTTCAAATATCTGAGTTGCACTGTTTGAAACCATTGTTCTTCATTGCCATGGTGAACCGTCCAAACCATGCACATGGTGACTGTTTCAATCCATACAATGCTTTTCGTAACCTGCAAACTGTTCCAGTCTGAGTAGTATTATATCCAGGAGGAATGTCCATGTACACCTCCTCCGTGAGTTCGCCATGTAGAAAAGCATTCTTTACATCAAACTGGTGTAGTGGCCAATCCAAATTAGCTGTAAGGGACAATAAGACTCTGACGGTGTTTAACTTTGCAACTGGAGCAAAGGTTTCTTCATAGTCTATACCATAGGTCTGTGTGTACCCTTTTGCCACAAGTCTTGCCTTGTATCGCTCGATAGATCCATCTGCATTGTGTTTTATAGTAAACACCCATCTACATCCGATAGTCTTTTTTCCTCGGGGTATAGTCTCCAATGTCCAAGTCTGATTTTTCTCAAGGGCTTTCATCTCCTCTTTTATAGCTTGGGCCCACTTAGGATCTTTCAATGCTTCAAAGACCTTGGTTGGAATATGGATAGCAGACAACTGATGCACAAAAGCCTTGAGTGGTTCAAACGGCTTCTCAGTGGATACATGATTTGCAATTGGATACTTGGATGTCTTGCCAATATCAGGTGAATAATGGTTTGGTGGCTTCCCACGATTTTGCCTGAAAGGTAATTGATATCCAATAGTTTTATCATCTAAATGCACAAGTCTAGTAGGAGTAGTTACCTCAAGGATATTCTCAGGAGATTGGTCTGTTGGTACTGTTGAGTTAGAGGGGGGTCTTCATCTTGTTGTTCTGTATTGTCTGTAGGTGTGAGACTCGGATCAGAAATATCTTCGCATGGATCAGGTGGGTCAGGCAATTGATCGCTATGAATGGGCGATTGGTCGCTTTTTGACAGAGAGTAATCTCGTGCTCCAGACTCGGAATGATCAATCATTTCTGTACAAAGGAGAATTTCTTTATTTTCCAAGTTGCTCCAATTCTGCTCTTCACTTCGTATCTCCCCCTGAAGTGTAGAATTGGATGATGGGTCATGGAAGAACAGCTCAGATTCCAGAAAGGTCATATCCAAAGTGACATAGGTTCGTTGGGTAGGAGGGTGATAACAGCGGTAGCCTTTCTGATGAGTGGCATAACCCACAAAAACACAACGAAGCGCACATGGATCAAGTTTGCTACGTTGATTTTTGTGGAGATGAACGAAAGCCACACATCCAAAGATTCGGGGTGTGAGTACCAAAACAGAAGGCAGAGGTCTGTGTTGTGCAAGCACCTGTAAGGGAGTTTTAAAGGTCAGTACACCAGAAGGCATGCGGTTGATCAGATGAACTGCGGTGACAATAGCATCATCCCAGTGATGGCGAGGAACATGAGCGCCAATCAGAAGTGCTCGGGCGGTTTCAAGAAGATGTCGATTCTTTCGTTCAGCAACACCATTTTGTTGTGGTGTCTGAGGACAAGTCGTCTCATGGATAATTCCATGTTGTTGGAAGTAAGTCTGAAAGTCATGATTGACAAATTCTCCACCATTGTCTGAGTGAAGAATCTGGATTTGAGCATTAAACTGAGTTTTCATCTGTTTGTGGAAGGACTGAAAACAGGAAAACACTTCGTTTTTATTCTTCAGCAAATAAAGCCATGTCATCCGTGTACAATCATCGATGAATGTGACAAACCATCGAACACCAGAAGGAGCAGTGATAGGAGAAGGTCCCCAAACATCAGAGTGAATTAACGTAAATGGAGTAGTACACTTGTTCGTACTCAACGGGTAGGGCACACGGTGACTCTTGGCCAAAATACAAGTATCACATGTGAAGTCAGAGTCCTTGAAACCTGAGAATAAATCTGGTATAAGATGCTTCATATAACTAAAAGACGGATGTCCCAATCGACGGTGCCACAACCAGATTTGCTTTTGTTTGCTATCAAAGGGATGTGTCACGTTGTTAGCCATGCCGGGACTGAAGTCATCGACATAATATAGCCCCCCTCTCTTAGTACCACGACCAAGAATCTCCTTAGTGTGAATATCCTGAAGCAAACAAAAACTCGGGTAAATGAGTACACAACAATTCAATTGTTCAGTAAGCTGACTAACTGACAACAATTTAGTGGATAAAGATGGAACAAGTAAAGTATTAGACAGTGTGAGAGAGGATGAGAGTGCAACAGTGCCAGCCCCTGTCACAGGATAAGTAACACCATTGGCATTTGCAATACAGGTTCGTCGAGGTTGTGTAGTATTCAGAAAATCATCAGGATCAAACGTCATATGATCAGTTGCACCGGAATCAATTATCCAGCTCCTGGAATCAATCTTATCGGAAGTATGGAATCCATAACCAGTACCATTACTGGTCATATTGCATTGTCCTCGATCTGTAAGAGTAGCCCACCAATTGGGGTAGCCATGCGATTTAAAACAAGTCTCACAAGTGTGTCTCGGATCACCACAATATGCGCAATCTGGTCCATGTGTCGGGGTCGTTAGTCTAGAAGTCATAATCTGTGCAGCGGAAGATGCATAGGATACAGGTTGAGTAGGAATTGGGATCGGAATCTGAGCCTGAGTCGGGGCCAGAGTAGGAGTCAAAATCGGGATCAGGTCTGAATCAGAGACAAATTTGGGGTTGGGGTCATCATCGGAGTGGGGGTTGGGGTCATCTTCGGAGTCGGGGTCGGGGTCGGGGTCTTCAAAAGAGGATCTTGATTCTGGATCGGGTTCGGGGTCAAAGTCTGCATCTGTAGGAGCGGAGCCATCTGGGCACTCAACTCAATGATGGTTGGTGGAGAATGAGAGAAGGAGTCGGTGGTGCTACCTCCATGAGGGTTGAAAAAATCATCAACCCCCATAGCAACGGCGGGGGTTTGAAACTAGAGTCAGTAATTCCAAGATCGCCGCTCTGATACCATGCTAAAATATGAAAACTATGAGAGAATATTTGTTTTGTGGGAATTTTCTGTTATTCTTCTCCTTGTAGGAGGTCATATTTATAATAGAACGAAACCTGAATGGGCAAGTAAATAATAAATTCCTAAATCTATTTGCAGTAGGAAATCAGGAATTAAAGTAAATCAATTACAATTATAATAGGAATTCTTGGTGTTTAAGGAAAGTAAGTCAATATCCACAAGTCACGCCAACAGGAGTCACCTTGATAAAGGAATGGTTGAGGCGTAGAAAGGTTCTCTTGGTTCTTGATGACAGTGGCAAAGCCAGAATTTCATGTGTGTGGGGGCCTCTTACAAAATATAAACAATAAAAAATTTGAACTCACAAGACATACCAAAACATCAAAAATCATAGTGTATTCAATACAATCATCATTGTTCTTGACAAGTTTTCATATTTTGAAATCGTTGCATAACAACCTCGTCATCTATACTATTGGAAATGTCTCTCTCAATATATGCAACGAAGCAATCATTTATACATAAATTGAAAGATCAATTAAAATCAATAAAAGGAAAAGAAAAAAATCAAAATTTTATGAACTAAAAATAAATAAATAAAGAAAAAATAAAAAAGAGAACTACTAAAAAAACTTTAATTGAATAAATTAACCTAATTAAAACTTGATAGTTTAATATGGAGTTTGAGAGAAAAACTCACAGGCAGTGCATTGAGAAAGTCTGCTTTGCTGCTTGTGTATCTCCAAGAAAGGAGAAAAATGAGTTAGGATTTTATCAATTTTTGTAAAAGGGTAAATATATAATAATAAGAGCCATAAACCTTTGGAAAAAGGAAAGGAAAGTGGAGCTTGGTGGAAAGGAAAACAGGATTTGGCTGCTGGCCCATGTGATAAAATAAACATATTAATTAATATAGATTATTCAATAATAGCAATACATATTACATTTAAAAAGAAAGAAAAAAAGTTGAGTTGGGGCCAGTGACTGCACTGGTCCCTACTTGCCTCCGCCCCTACTTGACGACGTGGATGACATGGAACAGTTACACAAGTTAGTCAGGGCATGTGATTAGTTTGGTGTAGGCAGTAGAATTATCATAACAACAAGGGATAAGCAACTGTTAACTGCTCATGATGTTAATTTAATACATGAGGTCAAGATTTTACATGATCCTAAAGCTCTTGAGCTCTTGAGTTGGTATGCCTTCAAAAGAAGTGAGCCTCCTTTGGGTGATTATGTGAAACTTTCAGAACGTGCAATGCGCTATGCTCAAGGCTTTCCTTTGGCTTTGAAATTTCTAGGTTCTCATCTATATGGTGGAAGTATACATAAATGGCAAGCTGCATTGGATGGTTTCCAAGGCACAGAAATTCAAGAAGTTTTCAAAATAAGTTACAATGCCTTGGATGATAGAGTGAAGAAGGTTTTCCTTGACATCACATGTTTCTTTAAGGGTACAAGTAGAAACTATGTGACAGAGGCTTGTGAGCTAAACACTAGATATGGCATTGATGTACTCATAGAAAAGGCCCTCATAAGTGTTGAAGGAAGTTATATTCAGATGCATGACTTACTAGAAAAGATGGGTAAGGACATAATTGAGCAGGAGTCGCCCACTGAACCCGGAGAACGTAGCAGATTGTGATTTCATGAAGATGTCGAGCATGTTCTGACTAATAACACAGTAAGTAAATAAAATTTTATATGTGAGTATAATGTTTTATTTAACTCAATAACTAACACATGTTGTGTGTTAATATAATATATTTTTTAATTATAAATACCTTGTAACACTTAGTACATTTTTCTTTTTTCTATTAGGGAACAAATAAAATCACAGGCATCGTGTTAAATTTCCCCAAACAAGATGATGAGATATTCTTGGATGTTGGCACAAGCTTCTCTGGAGACGCCGGTTCTATCCCAAATGAAAAATCTTAAAATTCTCATAAACTACAACGTATGCCTTTCTGGAGACGCCGGTTCTATCCCAAACAATTTGAGAGTGCTTGATTGGCATGGATGTCCGTTCCAATCTTTTCGAGCCAAATTTCGTCAAAAGGCACTATTTGTGCTCAATCTGCCTTAGACTGCATCAAATAACTAGGGGAGGGGTTGAAGGTACTTTAAACTAAGGTACTTTAAACTATCTCTCATCCCTTATTATTTTTAAGAGGTCTCGTTTATTAACTGATGTATGTTGTAAATTTCTTTAATGCTATCTTTTGATGCGAAAAAGTGGTTCAGTACTTTTGGGCTCAACTTAGTGATGTCTGGGCCTTCAGAATGCTCTTGGGCCTTGGCAGGGCATGATCCTGCAATATAGGGATCCGCTCGGTAAGACCTAGGGCACCAGTTTGGTACTGGCCGAAGGCTCTCCGATACTTAAGTAAGTACGAGCTTTGTAAGAGAAAAGAACATATCTAAGGGCAGTATGCCGAAAGTTCAGATTACCTCCATTTTGGGGAATTGTGCTCCTTTTATAAACCTTGAGAGGTGTATAAGTTGTATAGAATTTCGATATGGGACTGTGGATGTTCACAATGGATGCATCATGTGTCCAGTGGACAATTTGCGATCTGTAGATTTGCGATCGGTAGGCATCGGTGCCGAGGGCTTCCATGTCGATGCCTTGCATTATCCACGTGTTCAGCTTTTATTGGTCGCTGATTTGGGTATCAACAGGAGTCCCCTAAGTTTCTGTTTGAGAAAGGATTCTCAACAGAGACTTGCTTCTGTCTTCGGCCCCCGTCGGTTATCGTTAGAAGCCGACTGCTCTGTCTGACTGTGCGACAACGTTCGGTATGTTGGCCATACCTAGACGATGGGCTCATTCTTTGGGGGGGCGCCTTTCCTGTCTGAGGCGCTCGGGTATTCCAAGGGTCACCCATTCTTGCGGTACCCTTCGGTAATAATTCAATTCCCGAACGGTGGTGTATGGTCAGTTTGTCCACGCTTCTGGGAGATCGGTCATCCCTTAAGCTTTAGACGGGGAGCGGAGTCGTTTCAAGCTAAAAAATGACGCTTCGTCTTTCGTGTCTGGCGTGCTGCCTGCTCTCGCCTTCGATTGGTGCCATGTGTCAGGCGGCGCATCCTGTTGGGTTTTCGAGGCCTACCATTTGACTTCTTCTCCTATAAATAGGAGTGACTCCGGATGGGGGAGTCACTTGTGCTGTGAGAGCGACTTTAAGAGCTTCTTCTAAAGGCGATTTTCGGCAAATTTCATTCGGCAATCAAGGCAATTTTAAGTTGTTTCTTGCGGCGGGGCGATTTTCGGCAACTTTCGACACCGTACGAACAAGGTACTCCCTGCTTTTCACATATTTTTCTGATTAAAAATTGTGCTTATAGCTTGATCTAGACTATGAACATACATGAACACGAGAAGCGTTCGATAGTCTAACTACCGTAGGTAGTGATGGACATAGGAACCCTTAGTTTAATCTTTATGCATGGCATTTAGTTTCCCTTTGTTGTTTGTAGATGTCCGACAGCGAGTCTGCGTATGATTCCGAACCTAATGCGTTCGATGGCGAGTCCTCGGACGATCAACGGGACTCCGACAGTATTGCACTGAGTTTCGAGAGTGCCGCTAAAGAATAAGCCAAAGTAGAAGTCGTCTGCGAAAAGATTAGGGCCCCACCATATTTCAGTAGGGGAAAAGTTCTGCAACCGAACCAGGCTGTTTCGTTGGCTGTGGCGCCGTGCGGCGACGCTTGTGCCAGTACGAGCCAATACTGTGAGTTTCTGATGAGGGATACGCAGTTGCCTGATCGGCATGCTAGCTACCATTCGAAGACTTCCACTTCTGGCCTGGGCAACGTTCCAGCCGAATCTTCATCTGATCCGAAGATGACAGTGGTTCTTCAAGGAAACCCTAGAGTACCGTTAGGCTACCCCAAGGGGCATTTGTTCGGTGTAGATTACCTAGGTCTGAATCTAATTACCGAGGCCGAGCTGGCCAAATATCGTGCGGATTCGGTTAAGTGGATGATCCCGGGGCCTACCAAATCCTTAAGCAACCCCAAGGATGGTGAGGTTGTCTTTTTTACGGACGTTTTGAAGCAAGGCATCCGTCTACCCCTGCAGCCTGCCTTTCAGCGAATCCTTGACCACCTGGCTACGCCCCCGGCCAATACAACCCCAATTTTCGGGTGGCCCTAATGGAAGTCGTTATTGCCTTCGGCCTTGCCGAAGAGGGTGAGCCTTCGTATGAGCAGTTCTCATACCTATACAGCGTCACCAAGTCTAAGAGTGCGGACCATGGGGGTTGGGTCCAGGCGAACTGCTTGCGAGCTTCCGAACGTGGCCACTTCTTGAGTGCAGTGCCCTTTTTGCAGAAGTCGTGAAGGAATAGGAGCGTACTTCTGTCCGACGATTGGTAGTCGCCTTCCTACAGACCTGTCCGGTTCCCCATTCCTACCGTTTTCCAAATTTCCGGTATGATTACAAGTAGATTTTTCGCCACTTCTTTGCATATGCTTTTCTGGTCTTCTAACGTGTATCGATTTTGTAGGCAAAGTGAAACAGCCTACTCCCACCAAGGCGGACATACAAAAAGTGGAAAGAGTGAGGAGCAAGGTGCCGGCTGCCGATCGCTTTTATCCAGACTTCCTTTTCACCACCAACTTGGTAAAGGCTCGACTCGTCAATCCGGCTGTGAGTGAGTTCCCATCTCATTACCGTTCGGTATGGTCCCTTTTTGCTGTTTTATATGACTAACGGTATGCATGCCCTTCTATAGTGACTCCGGCAAGGCAACAATCAGAGGCGTCAAGGAGGTGTCTCCTTTTGGGGCAAAGACTAAGAAGCAACAGCAGCACCCTCAGCATCCTCTGCCGCGGCAGGACCCTTCTGCTCAACAGGTCACCGCTGGCGAGCCTTCAAAAGCCGAATTGGAGAACCAAACCCTGCCTGAAAGGCTTCGGTAGCTTGAGGGTCAGGGCCGTCAGAACGAGAGCCTTGCTGCAGCAAGGGAGGCTTATAGGGAAGTCATTGGCAAACGCTCTGCGGTGATTGAGCTCGACGGTCCTACTAGGCCGAAGAGGGCCAGGGTGCCGGAAAGAGACAGGGTGGTATTTGCCATTGACAACAATGCTGAAGAGGCGGTGATCCGGTTACCATCGTTTGCCCTTCAAAGACAGTACAGTTTGCAAACCATATGATTATCGGTTCGCAGATGGAAATGTCCGATGTAGATGAGCTGCCGAAGAAGGGCCTTCGGGAGGTGGCCGGCGCTGCCTTCCCTTTGCAAGTTGCGGTGAGTTTTATTACTTCTTTGTTTACCGAAGTATACAGATACTCCTGGTTTCTGACGGTGTAAATCTTGCAGGCGTCAATGGATATGTGGCTCTGTATAAGGAGAGCCATTAATGTCGCCGAACGCGCGAAGAAGGCATATGACTACTGTCGCTCCAAGGTTACCGAGGCCGACAAGGTGCTTCAACACCACGCCAACCTTCTCAAGGACAAGGCGGCTCTCGAACAGCAGCTGAAGGCATCAGAGAAGCTGAGCGAAATGAGAGGCGCCTTGGAGGCCTCGGTGATTGCAGCGAGGGAGGCTGAGATGGCTAAGGAGGCTGTCACAGTGGCTTTAGAGGAGGCTGAACGGTCTAGGGCTGCCGAGATTCAAACGGCCGTTCGGGAGGCAGTGGCTCAGTATCGTTCGTTTGAAGACTTGACCGCCCTTGTGGACAAGGAGGTGAGTACGGAGATGATGGATCTGATGTACCGTTTCAAGCGCTTCAACCTAGGTACCAAGCTGAACCTCAACTTTGCTGTTGATCCCCCGCCTCTACCGGAAGGGATTACTGAGGAGATGGTCGAAGATTATGAGGGTGAAGATGCTCTTTCCAAGTCGGGCCCTGAGGTCGATGCCGAAGCTAGAGTCGAGCCCGAAGACGAGGCCGTGTCGAGGCCATTGCTGGTACTGAGGAGCACACCATGTAGCCTCTGTCATGTATTTTTTGTTTTTAAATCTGTACCTGCCACAAGGCAGTTTGTTCGGAACACCTTGATGCCGAGGGCAAATTTTTTAATTCATCTTGACTGCTTTCATGCTTACTTTCGCTTGCAACTTTTTTTTTTTTATTGCCAAAGGCTAATAGATCTTGACGGTGTGTTTTAACGATTGGATAACGGCTGCCGATGGCTAACGCGTCTATGGATAGAAAATTAGTCAGGAAAGAAGAGCCTGCAGCAGTTCCTACTGAAACCACCGAAACTGATGAAGAGCTGCAAGAGGCCTTTGAGGCTGTGGAACAGGAGAAAGAGAAGGAGAACTTTGAAGGAGAAAAAGTGAAGAAAAAAGATGGAGAAGAAGAAGTGAGTTTATAACAAGAGATCCCTTTCTTTGGCATTTTTCTGCTGTTTTTTTGTATTGTATTCTTTCTGACTTGAGTTCTGTCTTTTTGTAGGAAGAAATTCCCGCCGAAATAATAGCCGAGAGCATTGAGCTGGCGAAGAAGCAGCAAGAGGCCTAAAGAGCAGAGCCCACTAGTTCAGAATTGGCCCTCTTTGATGATGTGGAGGCAGAACATTCTACTGCCATTGCAGTATCTGAGGTGGTTTCTATTCTTTCTTGATCTTGTCTGGTTTCTACAGTCCTGTCTACCTCTTTCTTTCTGATTGAGGTTCCTTTCTCTCTTTCTAGGCGGAGGAGGACAGAACTGCTGGGATTTTAGATGTGGTGACCAGTCCTTTCAAGCCTCCCATTGTGGCTGTAAGTATCACTGTGTCTTTAGCTCTTTTCCTTTTTTCATTCTTAGCATGGGATTTTCTGAAATCATTTCTTTACAGATGCCTGTCTGCTTCGTCCCTAGCTCACCAGCTACTGCCTCATTTGCTAATCCGAAGTTGGCAGAATTTGAAGCCATGGATCTGGATACTCAACTAGACAGGCTAGAGCAACTCAGCTCTACTCCTGGCAAGGCCAAGTCTAAATTAGTCGATGAGGCAATGGATAGAGTAAAAATATGGCAGTCAACAGAGCTGGACTTGGATGATAATAGAGAAGTCGTTGACCAACTGATGAAGGATCTAAACCTATTGCAATGGCTCCCAGACCTATTCTCGAGCTCAGCTTAGGCCTAGTAAGAGATGTGCTCAATCTTCACACTCGCTATGAAGATCTTAAACCCTCCTTCAAAGCTTCTGAATTTTGCAAGGCTACTCATGAAGCCAACTTAGCTGATTATGCGAAACAGAAAGCGGAGCTAGACCAGATGGTTGCGGGCTATAAGGAAGCCAAGATCGCTGATGAAAAACTGGAGAAGCACATTGAGGAACTTCAAAAGCAGCTGGCTGGGCTAAGGGAGAGGCAGAACAAACTTGGGGCTGGACTGGGCACCAAGACCAAGGCTACTTTTCTTGTACAGAACATGGTTGCTGCTTCTAGGCTGGTTTGGAGATTGCAGAGGCCTCTTTTCATCAAGGGATGCTACTTCAGCAAGAAATTTCTATCAAGAGGGCCGGATTGCAAGAGACCCTTAGGAAACTAGGACTTTGAATTTCAGATTTTAAATGTAATAAAACTTTAGTCATGAAAAATGACTATATTTAATATAAAAGTTATTTTTGTGGAACTCGTTTTGCACTTGCAATTTCTTTTGTCAAAAATAGAAATTTAATAAATTATAACAAAAGATAAACTTTAGAACAGAAATTTAAATAACAGTTTCATCTCGTTCCCTCTCTATTCCAGGATCTGTTTGTACAGCCTGTGAATCCCACATGGTTGGATAGAATTTTTTCAACCACTTGCCATTGATTGGTGCAGCTTGCACATCTCCATCTCGATCCTGTAATCTGTATGCCCCCATCCCAAGAATTTGCTTAATTATGAAAGGACTTTCCCATGTAGGTGACAATTTTTCATAACCAGCTATATGTGTTCCAAGGGGCAAGACTGCTTTCCAGACTATTTCTCCCTCTACAAAACTGTTGTTTTTAACTCTTTTATTGTAGGCCCTTGATACAGCTTGCTTTCCTGCTAAGAGTTTGTTGAGGGTATCAATCCTACTTGCATCCAATCCCTCCAGTTCTAGCAGCATGGCTTGAGAGTAGTCTTCTCCAACCAGGTTGTGTTGATGAGCAATTCTAAGTGATTGGACTGCTATCCTCATAGGCAGAATTGCATCATGGTCATAGGTTAGAGCATAAGAGTTTGTTGAGGGTATCAATCCTACTTGCATCCAATCCCTCCAGTTCTAGCAGCATGGCTTGAGAGTAGTCTTCTCCAACCAGGTTGTGTTGATGAGCAATTCTAAGTGATTGGACTGCTATCTCCATAGGCATAATTGCATCATGGTCATAGGTTAGAGCATATGGGGTCATGCCAGTTGCCTCTCTTTTTGAAGTCCTATGTGCCCACAGAGTTTCTGATAATTTCTCATGCCATTGCTATGGATTTTTCTCAAGCATCTTCCTGATAATATTGATGATCACCTTGTTACTTGATTCTGCCTGCCCATTAGCTTGGGCATAATAAGGAGTGGATTGAAGCAGCTTGAATTTGAATGCTTCTGCCATATCCAGCATCTCTCCAGATATGAAAGAAGATCCTCTGTCAGTTGTGATTGATTCTGGAATGCCAAACCTTTGTATAATCTGCTCTTCTATGAAAATGATGATCTCTTGAGATGTTGTGGACTTAACATGCTTGGCTTCCACCCATTTGGTGAAATAGTATGTAGCTACAATGATAAAACAGTGTTGTTTGCTACTGGCTGGATAAATCTTACCAATGAGATTCATTGCCTATCCTCTAAAAGGCCATGGATTTACCACTGGGTTCAGGGGAATTGAAGGAGCCTGCTGGGTTGGACCATGCCTTTGACAAGCCTCGCACCCCTTGGAATAGTCAATGCAATCCTTCATCATAGTTGGCCAGAAGTAGCCATATCTCCTAATTAACCAGCACATTTTTCTTCCTCCTTGATGAGCTCCACAGATTCCTTCATAGGTCTCTCCCATGACCTTCATGTATTCTTTCTTTCCTAAGCACCTTAGAAGTACCTCATCTTTGCTTTTTTGGACCAAATCTCTATTCTACATAAGGTAGTTTAAAGCCGTGATTCTGATCCTCTTCTCAGAAAGCAAGGTTGGATACTGCATGTAATTTATGATAGGATTTCTCCAATCATCTTCAGTGATTATGGCAGAATTGACATCTATCTCCATTCCTCTGGCCAGAACAAATGGTAGACTTTTCTTTCCTACCTTGATGATCATTTGCACACAGTCTTCAGGCATTTGTATACCTGTTGCTACCTGAGCCAATTCATTGGCTGCAAAGTTTTCTTCTCTTGGGATATGTTCCGAAGTAGCTTCCCTGAATTTTGTCAGAAGGTTTCTAGCTGCTACTAGATAGACAGTTAAAGAAGGACTTAGACACTTGTATTCTCTAGCGATCTGTTTCAACACAAGCACAGAATCTCCCAGGATTTCCACAGATTGGATCCCTAATTCCACCAGCATTTGTAGGCCAATTATTAAAGCTTCATATTCAGCCCTGTTGTTGGTGCATTAGAAATCCAACTGAAAAGAATAACAATGTCTGATCCCTAGTGGTTCTTCTTGAACAATCCCTACCCCATAGGCTATATCAGTTTTTTATCGATCAAAGTACAGTTTCCAAGGTGTAAAGTGAACTGAATAGATGGAATTGTTAAGGCAAGTATGAGCTCTAGTCAATAGATCTACATTTGCTATGTCCAAAGAGTCCATATTTTCAATATCTTCTCCCAGATGATATGCTACGAAATTTGCCACAGCTTGTCCTTTGACAGCTTTTTTAGGAACATACCTGAAAGCAAATTCTGTCAAAGCCAGAGTCCATTTTCCAATTCTGCCTCTCAACATTGGCCTTATTAGCATGTATTTGATTAGATATGTCTTAGCAATGATGTAGATGGTGAATGGTAGCATGTAGTGTCTGAGTTTCACAGCAATGAAGCATAAGGCTAGACAAAGCCTTTTAATTGCAGAATATTTCTTTTCCGACTTCTGTCAGAGTTCTGCTCAGATAGTAGATTGCATGTTCCTTCCCTTCCTTGCTATCTTGAACTAACAGACTCCCAATGGACACTTCTGATGCAGAAACATAGAGTTTGAGTGGTCTTCCTCTCTTTGGTGGGGACAGAACTGGTGGATTTGAGAGGTAATGCTTGATTTCCTCGAAAGCTTGTTGGTGCTGTTCTTCCCACTAGAACGTCTGTTCCTGTTTCAATCTTAACAAGGAGGAGAAAGGCTGGATCTTTCCTGCAGAATTGGATATGAATCTCCTTAGAAAATTAATTTTTCCTAGGAAACTCAGCAGTTCTTTCTTGTTCCGAGGTGGTAGAGCTTCTATGATGGACTTCGCTTTGTTTTTATCAATCTCTATGCCTCTTTGGTGGACCAAGAAACCTAAGAAATTTCCTACCTGAACTCCAAAGACACATTTCTTGGGATTCATTTTTAACTTATGTTGTCCTATTCTTAGGCATGCCCTCTAGAAAATGTCCTATCATATCATGGAAAATAGAATTCATTGCTCTTTCATAAGTGGCTCCTGTATTTCTTAAGCCAAAAAGCATTACAATATACTCAAAAGCACTTATATGTCCTGGGCACATGAAAGCTGTCTTGTGGATGTCTTCTTCTGCCACCATAATCTGATTATATCCTGCATTGCCATCCATAAAAGATAGCATTTGTTTATGAGCAGCTCCATCGACTAGCATATTTGCCATTGGCATAGGATATTCATCCTTGGGGGATGCTTCATTTAGATTCATGTAATCCACACAGATCCTGACTACCCCTGTTTTTCTCTTCATAACTGGCACAATATTGGCTAGCCAATCAGCATAAATGGCTGGTTTGATGAATCCTGCTTTGAGCAATCTTTCTATCTCTTCCTTGACCTTCAGCTCTGTGTCCATAGACATCCTTCTTCTGGCCTATTTGACTGGAAGATAGCCTTCTTTGATTGGCAGCTTGTGTTCCACCAGTCTTCTGTCCAGTCCAGGAATCTCATGATAATGCCAAGCAAAACAACCTCTAAAATCATGCAAAAGTGCAATGATTTCACTCCGGAGTGGTTCTTTCAATAGTGCGCTAACGAAAGTTGGTCTTGGATCCTCTTCTGTCCCTAAGTTTTTCTCCTGTAATGGATCTTCCACTTCTGGCAAAGAGTGAATTCTCTTCTTCTTGTTCTTCTGTGCTTTCATGAGTGAATTCTGCCATATTGATGGCTGGATTCTGCATAAAGAGCTTTCTTTCTTCCCAATATATCAACAATCTTTTTGTAATTGATCAAATTGTTGCAGCTCGATCCTTTTCCTATTGATTGGGACTAAACATCAGAGTTCTGGAGGTTTAGAACAAAAGGTCTATTCCAGTCTTCAAGAGAACTGGCTAAACAGTCTTCGATGAGTCTTTGGGCCGTGACACCATGAGGGCGGCCGTTCTGGTTGACTTCAAGGAATGTGAAAGGTCCAAGGTCATCATGATAATACCTTGCCTCAAAACACATGGCAGAGGGCAGAAATGGCCGTAGATCGGCCTCTACTATCTCCATGTAACCTTCTTCGTTCCAAAGGGCTAGTTGCTTATGCAGAGTGGAAGGAACACATAAGCTTTGGTGAATCCAGTCCCTGCCAAGTAAGGCATTGTAGGTGGTAGACGTGGTATCTACCACAAAGAATGCAATCTTTAATTCTTTGGTTCCAACTATGACATCCACATCCAGGATTCCATGAGTTTTAGTGATGCCCCCAGAAAAGTTGGTGACAGTTAAGCGTGTTGGAATCAAATACTTCTATGTTCTGCCCATCTTGCTTAGCAATCTGTAGGGTAAAAGAATAATGGCTGCACCTCCATCTACCATCACCTTGGGAATAGGAATACCCCCAAAGTTTGTTGTTATGAACAAAGGTCTGAGGTGATTGGCCATCTCCTTGGTTGGTTTGGAGAAGCAAAGCTGTTCTGTAACTGATTTCAGGGTAGTCCCGCCTGTCTTGGCAGCAGATGTTTGTTGTTCTGGCGCTTCTTGTACCTCTGCCAATCTGCATTCAAAACTTTCCTGGAGAAAACATCCCCTTCCAAAGTGTTTTCTTGTCCTTATGCCGCTTTGAACTTCTCTGGTAAAACGAACACCATGTTGATACCTAGATCACCCTACAACAAGCTTTCCAATTCTACACCAAAAGCCTCAGTTTCCTCATCTAATTCTCCATCGTATTCTATCTGTTCTTCCCTATAGTCTTCTATCCAGTCTTCCTGTTCTCCTATTTCGATGAGTCCATTCTGGTCATCTGCAGATGGTTCATAGTCCAACTGTTCCTCTTCATATTCTTCAATCCAGTCTTCTTGTCCTTCTACTGGAATAGATTCGGGTTCTCCTTGTATCTGTGAAGGTTCAAGCTGGTTGGCTGAGAATGAGGCAAGATGGACGGAAGGTCTATCTAGAGATTCTGGCTTTATCAGCTTCTGCGGCTGGCAAGCTGTTTGTTCTGCCAGATGAGGTATTTCTGGTTTCTTCCCTTTTCTGGCATAACGGGTCTCTGGAAGTGCCTGTGTGTCGTCCCTATTTTTGAGGAACATGCAGTATTGTTTTTGAACCCTCCTCTTCTGAGTTCTGGTTAGCTCCAGAGTTGGTTTGCCGCTTTTCCCCATAGAATACTATCTGCCTTCTATGATAGTTGCCAAAGGTTTTTCATTCCCAGGCATCTTAATAGGTATCTCCTTCTTGGGCTGCCTTGTCATCCTTCTGCTGCACTGAGCAGGCTTAAGATAGTCCTTCTGTCTGGCTCTATCTCAAGATGGAATCGGGACTGGGCCTTGTTGGTGGCATGATGTTCCAGTCCTGTCAAAATCACTAGGCGTGGGCTGATTCTGCCTGTCCAGAATCACTTCTAGCTCACTCTCGCACTTGCACTTGCTGCATAATACTACCCCAACCGAGATAGCTGGCTAGGGCCTCTGACTAGCCTCCCTCGTGAATCTTCTGCATTGGCTAGAGCTAGCTTCTGTTGCGGGTTTGTTTCTCTTCTGTTCTGGCCAATTTAAGTTGACCATGTTGACTTGTGGCTGGGGAAAAGGATTTGTTGTGACTTGTAGAGGTTTCTCAACCAGTTTTAGCCTTCCTGCTGTTATTCCCTCCTGTATGACATCCCTGAAAACAACACAACTATTGGTGGAATGTTTCCAAGAGTTGTGCCACCTGCAATACTGTCTGACCTTGAGTTCCTCTGGCTTGGGCAACCTGTGGGGTGTCTCTATTCCCTTTTCTAGCAGCATCTCATCAAATAAGGCATCCACCTTCGTTAGATCAAAGGAATAGACCTTGTTCTGTGTTGGTTTGCTTGGAACAAACTCTCATGTGAATGGTGGCGGCTTCTGATCCTTTGGTGGCTTTGTAAGAGCCTTGCAACTGATGAGATGTTTTAGTTTCGCCATTTCTACTACTGCAACTTCTCTTTCCTCCGAGCCTTCTGTACCTTCTTCTGATTCTACCTCAATCAGGTGTATTGAAGAAGAAGGGGACTTGTAGTATGTGCCTTTAGAGGAGTTCCTATTCTGTTGTACTTCCCTGAGCAACCCCTCATATTTGGATGCTTTGTCAACCAGTTATGCCATATCTCCAAACAACATCCCGTCAAATCTTTTTCTCAGAGAGATTTTGAGGGCAACTTGAGCCATCTGGATGAAGTGCCCTTCTTCCATAGGGATTCGACATTTCATTTTGAGATTTCTGAACCTGGTTATGAAGTCTTAAGCAGGTTCGTCTTCACTCTGTTTGAGGGCAGCAAGATCACTAATGTTGACTTCTGCTTGGATCCTGAAACAGTAGTCATGGAAAACATTTTCCATTTGCTCCCAGGTTTGGACAGAGTTGGCTGGTAGACTGGTGTACCAGGTGAAGGCTTGTCCAGAGAGAGATTTTCCAAAAAGCCTCAGTTTTAACAGAGGGTTATTTTCTATGGCTATGCACTGGACAGAAAATCTGCCTATATGCTCAACTGATGAAGCATAGGGATCTTCTCCGTTGAACAAGGTGAAGTTTAGAACCTTGAAACCCGGGGATAAAGGTATTTGATCAATATAAGCCGGATATGGCTTTCTGTAAATGGGCCTCTCTCCTCTTTTGGCTTCAGGCTCCATCATCTCCCTGATCATTCTCTGTAGTGCCCCCATGTCATTTAAAGCATTGACAGGGTGTAGATTTCGTCCCTGTTTTGGCTAGATGTGGTCAATCCTCTGCTCCATTCTGTATGGCCTGGGCAGAACTTCCTCCCTGTGTTCTTCCTCTTCTTCCAAATCTAGATGGTTTCTCCAATTTGCCCCCAATCTATTCCTGTCATTGTTGGCAAAAGGGTTAATTCCCCATCTGCCTCTTCTGCCTCTTACTGGTGGAGGGAATGGATTAGGATCCATCCTTCTGGGTCTGTAAGGCAACACAGCTAGTGCCTCAGGCAGAAGTGGCAAGGGTTGTTCACGTGGGGCCAAGGTTGTGGAATAGGTGGAGGTTCTGGCTGATTTTGAGGAACCTGAACCGGTGCAGGGCCTTCTGGCCTGACTGGACCCTCATGCTCTTTGACAGGAAGGGCTCCTCCCCTCTGTCCCGCTTGGATCTCTCCATGCCCTTGTACTCCAGCTATCTATACAATGAGATGATTCTCCTGGTATGGCCAAACCAATCCTGGTGGAAGGACATAAAGGAGGTCTAACTGCTGGACTACAACATCTGGGTTTGGAATTCTGGCCATGGTAGCCTCTCGATCCTTCCTGAATTGTCTGCTAATTTGTCATTGCATAATGTCTGTCATGTTGTTCAAAGTATCCTGGCTCCTTTGTACTGCAGCCTCCTGTCGGAACACAGCTTCCTATATCTGATTCAACTTCATGAGTTGAGTGTCCGGCATCACTTTCTTCTGACTCCAATCCTTCTCGGAGAACTACCTGATTTCTTTTCATGGCGCGACGTGGGTTCTGGCCAGAGCTTCCAATATTCATATACTTTAGAAAATTTCTGTCAGAGTATGTATACTGAGAAGTCCCACTAGGAGTGCCAAATTGTTCACCCGTTTTAAGTTTGCTCCTGTGATGGAAGGATAAAGTTCCCCACTGCCTTGAAAACCATTGACTGGTCAATAAGTCAGCTTTCTTTAGTGTGTGAGCGTGCCACTGCTAGCAATGAAAACCCTAGCAGACTTCTTTGAAACAGATAACTTGCGCCCCAAGTTACTGATTTCTAAACAAGTGATTGTGAATTTGGGTGAGGAATATATCCCAAGTAAGTTCTTTTCCTGCCTCAGACTAGTGAGGACTTCACAATTTATCTCAGTACAAGATTGGTAGTTCTTGACAGGACCCGAGCCAATTTTCGTTTTGGGATCCGAGCCGAGTCCTGTGCGTGTCCGACACCTGGCGAATGTCGGGCACGAATGACCTTTTTACCCTTCCCTTTTTCGATTTCTTTTAAAATTTTCTTCCGACTTCTGCCGAAAATTCGGCGGAGTCTCCCCTGTATTTTGACTATACCCCAAAGTCTTCCACCTGTCAAACAATCTCAAATAACACACCAACAGCCAGACTAACTCAAACAACAGATCTCAACTTCAGTTCTTCATGTTCAATGAGATCTCAGAGCGTTTCTATACAAATTTACAGAACTAAGAAAAGTTACAACGAGATCCTACACTTTGGTGGTGGGGCGAAAGCTGGGAAGATGGCCTGAGTGGTTTCCTTCGTACTTCTACGGCAGCTGGTCCAAGCTAGCTGGACCCTTCGAAGGTCCCTCCTGTGGGTTAGCTGGACTCCTGGTGCCTCACACGACTGATTTGGTGGCCGGATGAGGGAGAAACTGAGGTTGGAAAATTTGCAAAAACTGCTGCGTTTTCCAGCAGTTTTCGGCGGCTCCAGACAGCAGCAGGGGCGGCGGACGGGCTGGGGTTGATGGCGAGAGCTGGCCGGTGCTGCTGGGTCTGGTCCAGAGGGTCGGGGTGGCGTGAGGTGGCGTTGGGGTGGCTTGGAAGGTGGCTGCCCGACTGGTTTTCTCAAACTGTCGGGAGGGAGAGAGAGAGAGAGAGAGAGAGAGAGAGGGGGGAGAAAGGGAGAAGAAAACATGTTTTTTTAAAAAAACTGATCTCCCAAATTCCCATTTTGCCTTCGATCAAAAAGTCAACTTTTTCTCTATTAAATTATGTGAGGGCAAAATTGTCTTTTGGTTAGAATAAAGAAATCTTAATTTTTAGATATTTTGGTTTGGGTTCTTACAATAAGTTGGAGGATATTCCAGTAGTTCGGGATTTTCCAGATGTATTTCCGGATGATCTTCCTGGGTTACCTCCTAACCGGAAAATCGAGTTCACTTTTGAGCTCATCCCAGAAACGAGCCCTATATCTCAAGCACCTTATAGGATGGCGCCAGCAGAATTAAAGGAGTTGAAGGTGCAGCTGCAGGAGTTAGTAGATAAGGGTTTTATTCGACCCAGCTTTTCTCCTTGGGGTGCTCCGGTGTTATTTGTAAAGAAGAAGGATGGTACCATGAGGTTATGTGTCGACTACAGGCAGTTGAATAAAGTCACAGTGCGGAATAAGTATCCGCTACCCCGTATTGATGATTTATTTGATCAGTTGAGGGGTGCCAATGTATTTTCCAAGATTGATTTGAGATCGGGGTACCATCAGTTGCGGATCAAGGAAGAAGATGTACCATACCTTGAGGGAACACTACTGGTGGCCTTTCATGAAGAATGAGATAGCAGAGTATGTCAGAAAGTGTCTAATCGGTCAGCAGGTGAAAGAGGAACGACAGAAACCTTCTGGGTTATTACAACCACTTCCAATTCCTGAGTGGAAGTGGGAGCATTTGACGATGAATTTCGTGTTCAAGCTTCCCCGAACACGAAATAAGCATGATGGAGTGTGGGTAATTGTGGATCGACTCACGAAGTCTGCTCACTTCTTACCAGTAAGAGCAAATTATACGCTAAGTAAATTGGCCCAGCTCTTTATTGATGAGATAGTAAGACTTCATGGAGTGCCAGTTTCGATCACTTCTGATCGAGATCCACGGTTTACCTCACCATTTTGGACAAAGTTGCATGAAGCTTTTGGGACCCAGTTACAATTCAGTACTGCTTTTCACCCACTGACAGATGGTCAGTCTGAGAGGACGATTCAGACTCTGGAGGACATGCTGAGAGCCTGTGCATTGCAGTTCCGAGAAGACTGGGATGAGAAATTACCACTGATGGAGTTTGCGTATAACAACAGTTACCAGGCAAGTATCAAAATGTCTCCCTTCGATGCTTTGTATGGAAAACAGTGCAGAACTCCATTTTATTGGGATGAAGTCGGTGAGAGCCGACTGGAAGTGGCAGATGACGTCGAACGAACGAAGGAACAGGTGAAGATAATCCGAGTCCGTAGATACGGTGTAGACCCGAATCGGAGTTGTAACGAAGAAATTACGGCCAAAATACTCACGAGGGCAAAATGGGAATTTGGGAGATCAGTTTTTTTAAAAAAACATGTTTTCTTCTCCCTTTCTCCTCCCTCTCTCTCTCTCTCTCTCTCTCTCTCTCTCTCTCTCTCTCTCCCCCCCGACAGTTTGAGAAAACCAGTCGGGCAGCCACCTTCCAAGCCACCCCAACGCCACCTCACGCCACCCCGACCCTCCGGACCGGACCCAGCAGCACCGGCCAGCTCCCGCCATCAACCCCAGCCCGTCCGCCGCCCCTGCTGCTGTCTGGAGCCGCCGAAAACTGCTGGAAAACGCAGCAGTTTTGGCAAATTTTCCAACCTCAGTTTCTCCTTCATCCGGCCACCAAATCAGTCGTGTGAGTCACCAGGAGTCCAGCTAACCCACAGGAGGGACCTTCGAAGGGTCCAGCTAGCTCGGACCAGCTGCCGTAGAAGTACGAAGGAAACCACTCGGGCCATTTTCCCAGCTTTCGCCCCACCACCAAAGTGTAGGATCTCGTTGTAACTTTTCTTAGTTCTGTAAATTTGTATAGAAACGCTCTGAGATCTCATTGAACATGAAGAACTGAAGTTGAGATCTGTTGTTTGAGTTAGTCTGGCTGTTGGTGTGTTATTTGAGATTGTTTGACAGGTGGAAGACTTTGGGGTATAGTCAAAATACAGGGGAGACTCTGCCGAATTTTCGGCAGAAGTCGGAAAAATTTTTTAAAAGAAATCGAAAAAGGGAAGGGTAAAAAGGTCATTCGTGCCCGACATTCGCCAGGTGTCGGACACGTACAGGATTCGGCTCGGATCCCAAAGCAAAAATTGGGTCGGGTCCTGTCAACTTGGTATCAGAGCATAGGTTTCACTTCCTGTAGACCCTATTTCTTGTTATTGAACCCTTGTTCTTGTTTTTAGTTGATTATGGGCCCGAAATGTGGTGGTTTCCGTAGGGGGACGAGACAGTCGTCCCGAGTGAGGGGACAGAACCCTCCTCCTGAACCAGAGGACCTTCCTACCCCAGAACCGGTGGAGGAACCGGTTGAACAGTCGTTTGTTGGAGGCCCTCAGGGCCCGCACCTCCTATGCCCACGATGATGGGAGACCCTAACCTTCAGCAGACCGGGCAGTCCAGAGACCCGTCCTTGGGATATGCTGACCAGGCAAAGAGAATAGGGGCCACAGATTTTGACGGAGATGGTGATCCAGCAGTGGCTGAAGAATGGATTGAAAAGATGGAACGAATCATGGAAGTAATGGCAGTTCCCGAAGATCGTAGAGTAACATTGGCCACGTTCTTTCTGACTCGGAATGCGAGATTTTGGTGGGAGTCAGTTAAAAAGAAGTTGGAGCAGGAATCGATAACGGTACTGGAGTATGAGAAGAAGTTCAATGAGTTATCGAAGTACTGCTTACCGCTAGTAGAGGACGAAAGCAAAAAGTGCCAGCTGTTTACTAGGGGACTGAAGGCCTCTATCCGAGACATTGTGATTAGTCAGCGACTAACTAATTTCGGAGATCTGGTGATGTCGGCCTCACTGATTGAGAGCAGTCAGATGATGGTTAGAGCCCGAGGTGAACCTCGGAGGAGACAGTATGAGATGGGTGGTCCCAGTCAGGGGTCATCCAAGAGAGGCAGTTACAGTTCTGGATCGTCTAGTAGTCGCAGTTTTGGAGGCTTCCGACCAGGAATCAGTTCCAGTGAAGGCTCAAACCAGAGTGGTAGTTCTGGGGGCTGACCTACGAGTAGTTCAGTCAGGGGTTCTGGTAGGCAGCCACCATCTGCAGCTGGCAGGATGAGAAGTCCCCAGTGTACAGTATGCGGTAGATTTCACACCGGGACCTGCAGACAGTGTACCACAGGGTGTTTCCACTGTGGTCAATAAGGGCATTTCTTGAGAGAATGCCCACTATTGTTACAAGGTGGTGAAGCGACAGTTGCATCACCTCGAGAGACAGGCACACAGAGCAGAACCCAGATTGGAGGAGCCTCGTCCAGTGGTGGACCCCAGACCAGTGTTGCCAGTAGAGGTGGCAGTCAGCAGCAGGGACGAGGTAGACGTGCCAGAGCTATCGGCAGGGTGTATCACATGTCTCAGCAACAGGCACAAGCATCACCAGATGTGGTTACAGGTATTTTATCAGTCTTTGGGACTCCTGCTAGAGTTTTGATTGACCCTGGGGCTACGCATTCATTCGTTACTCCTAGTTTTGCTCACAACGCTAATGTCAAACTGTCAGCTCTACGGAATGAGTTAGCGATCTCTGTACCTACAGGAGAGATCTTTTATGTTGGTACGGTGTATCGCGATAGTCCAGTACTAGTGGGGGACGTGTGTTTGAAAGCAGATCTGATTCCACTAGAGATGGTGGGCTTGGATGCTATATTAGGCATGGATTGGCTAGCTAAGCATCATGCCTCAGTGGATTGCTTCAGGAAAGAAGTAGTACTTCGTAGCCCTGGACGCCCTGAAGTGACATTTGATGGTGAGCGTAGAGTGCTCCCATCTTGCCTAATCTCAGCAATGACGGCAAAGAGGTTGCTCAGAAAAGGATGTTTAGGCTATCTGGCTCATGTAGTGGATACCAGGGAGCAGGAGTTGAAGTCGGAAGAAAATTTTAAAAGAAATCGAAAAAGGGAAGGGTAAAAAGGTCATTCGTGCCCGACATTCGCCAGGTGTCGGACACGCACAGGATTCGGCTCGGATCCCAAAGCGAAAATTAGGTCGGGTCCTGTCAGTTCTGGCCAGAATAAATGATAATAAAGTGGACTGTTTTTAGGCAGAATTGCCCTTTACAAAACTAGAAATGAAAGAATCAACTCTAGAAAGACAAAAAGAAAGCTGGGATTCCATTTCTGCCTGGATAGAAGTCTCTGATTCGGGATGGACTGGGTATGTTTGTGCTGGACTGAACTGTCAACAACTTCAACTGCTTAGCTTCGGTTGTAAATCGATACCAAAGTTTAATTTTGGCAGAGCTTTAATTTATTTCAAGCCTTGGGAGACTTTTGAACAGGCAAAACTGCGGCCTCTTCAATCTGAAGGGGCAAAAATGGCTGGATTTGAGGACTTACTAAGTTGGAACTGCACTGTAGTACCTATTCTACTTGATCAGGGCTCTCCATAAATTTGTTGAGGTTTTCATATTTGTGAAAACTCAAACTCTGCTTGTCTTGGCTTTTGCTGAATCAAATTTGTAACGAGAGAATTCTCGTTTTGAATGACTTATTTCTCTAAGTCTGAACTTTGGAAGTTCTGATCTATAGCTGGCTTCTTTTGTGGATCAATTGAGCTTTTAGTTGCTCCAGTTTGTTTTGAAGGTTCTCAATGATCAAGTGATCATTTTGAGTTTTTGCCCTTGGTTGATTTTTGATTGTTTGATTGATTGTTGAATTTTTTGAGTGTCTTTTGCTCTGTTCACCCTCTCCTATATTTATAAGATATACTTTGGAGTAGGGTTTCTTTCTTTAATAATGGGCGGCAAAATTCTCAAAAGATCTTTCATTTTTAAATGCAAAGAAAAAAGGGCTTTTATCAGTTCTGGCAGATAATCCCTCAATGGTCAATTCTTAAGAAAATCACTTCGCTATTTTTGAAAGAGAACCTAACCCCTCTTAAATTTCAACTGCCCCTTGTGAGAGCTCAAAAACCGTGATGATTAGTTTGATTTTCCAGTTTGAACAACTCTCCGTTTTCCTGCTTATCTCTTTTTTGAGATTGTAGTTTGCTTATCTCTTGGAAGGATCACCTGCTCTGACGCAGAATTGTATAAAAAAAGGATTCTGATCTTTTAGCCCCAGAGTTTCAGAGAAGTCTTTTGCTAATGACCTGCTTTCATTTAATTCCCAATCAACTTTTTGTGATAGTTGAAATTGTTGACTTTGTCCAAGTTAGGCAGTCACGTGGTTTCTGAAAATAGTTGGTGAACTAGGAGCTGGGCCCCATTCAATTTTCCTCTCAATTTTTATTGACCTGCTTCAGGGGTTGATTGCCCTTTTAAATTTTGACGTTTTTACAATTCTACCACTTTCGTGAAAAAACCATGGGCCTTCTTATTTGTTTTCTTTTGGGCTTTCCCTTACTTTGAATCAAAAGCCCAATCCCTTGTCTTCTCTTTCTTTTGTGGGCTTTTGTGAGAAGTGGGCTGGTGTGCGTTTTTATTTTTGGCCCAAACAACCTCCCTTTCAGCACAAAATTGGTAATGATTTTTTATTTTTAATATTTTCACGTGTTGTATTGTTGTTTACCATTTACATTTAGTGTGTTTTCAATCGTAGAAGAATTCTAAGTTAATTACGTTTCGTGTACTCTCTTAGGTGTTGATGATGAAAACTTACTTCGAGTCTGGACCAAAAGGTGAGTGGCTTTACTATGATGTTGAAAACTTACTTTCAATCTAACGCCACGATTGTATCGCAACAATATGAGTGGTTTTTTTTGTGGTTCAGCTAGCATGTGATCTTACATCAAACTGAGTATATGAGTAGGCTGTCTGCTCACGCCTCATTTATTTTCATCTTGCAGATCATTAAGTGAGCCATTTTCCTCTAGGAAGAGATTATAATTATAACATGCTAGAAATATATTAATGCATATTTCTATTTTTGAATGCCTCTTGGCGAGACACCTCAAGACGACTTCCTCTTGATTATTTTGATGCCATAATAATGGCCTTGTGCTGTATTATTAGTCTTAATATGAAACCCCGTGATGTCTTTATGTTTATTGTTTTGCTATCTTTTTATGTAACAACGTTGGAATGTGCTGAAGAATGTAAAAATCATAAATCCATATCGATGACAGCTGGTAGTTGAGTGTCAAGCGTAAGTAATCAAGGTATCGGTCTGATTAACTAAGCGTGAATTATTGAAAACAAAACTACCATGTACCCATATTATGGGTGCCAAACATAAATAATGCTAAAATCAGACGGCTGTGTTGAGAAAGGAGAAGGCATCTCTGTTTGGGTATCTATTTCTCGTATCCAATTTCTATAATTCTCCCCCAACGGTGGGGAGGAGATGTGGTATATATATATTTTAGGAGATTTGCTATACTTACCTACAAGGGTATGGAGCTGATTTGCTATATACATATTTAGAAGATTTGCTATATTTACCTACAAGTTCACGATATGTTGGTTGGTTATTCTAGTAATAATAAATATATTTTTTTCAAATATATTTTAAGGTACTTTTAGCAATATATTTCATATCAAAATTAATTTAATTTCACCACTTAGTCAAATTATGATTTTTGTTCTAAGCTAATGTATGTATTTTTTATTATTTTAGTACCTGAAATTTAACAGTCGATATTGAATTGGAAAAATTATAATTTAGGGTGGATAATCCAGTAAAATTTATATGTTTTAAAGTGAAAAAAAAATATAAAATACGAGACTATTGCACATTCCATTACGTGGTAAGAGTAAATTCATTTTTTGTTTTTAATAGTCTTCCAAATCATACGAATGCATTTTCCCATGTATTTGATACAGATTTTTCAATGATGCCCATATTTTCCAACAACAAAATTATGCCCATATTTATACTTCTTTTGTAGTCAAAATATGTGTACGTATTATTATAAAATACACTAGAAACAAACAACTTAAAAAAAGTTATAACAAAATATCATCCGATTTGATCTTTTTTTAAAAATAAAAAAAATTAATCCACCTATACTGTTCTTTATTTTTCCCAAGATATAACGGGCGACAAGGATGGCGAAGGACAACGCCCGCCACGCATAAAACTCAGAGGAAGAGAGACTGCGCGATTGAAATTGAAATTGATCGTTTTAAATTCAACCTTTTCGTTCATTCATTCGAATATTGAAGCAGAAGAAGAAGAAGAAGTGGAAGAATGGCGTTGAAATTTCTGAACAAGAAGGGATGGCACACAGGGAGCCTTCGGAACATAGAGAACGTGTGGAAGGCAGAGCAAAAGCACGAGGCCGAGCAGAAGAAGTTGGACGAGCTCCGCAAACAGATCGTTGAAGAGCGCGAGCGCTCTGAGTTCCGCCTTCTCCAGGAGCAAGCCGGTCTCGTCCCGTAAGCAATTCTAATCTTATTCCTTTTTGTTTCTTCTTAGGGTTTAGGTTTAGGGTTAGGGTTGGGGTCTTTGTTTTTCCTTCAAATTCGTCAATTAATCTCTAATCAACTGCAATTGTTTGTTATTTGCAGGAGGCAAGAGCGGTTGGAGTTCTTATATGATTCGGGATTGGCCGTTGGGCGCCCTGGTGGTTCAGATAGTTTCAAAACCCTTGAAGCCTTACCCAAGACCGAAGAAGCTCCTTCCTCTTCTGCCGCCTCCAAGGTAATTGTATTTATGATCTTTAATTTCCCATTTGCGTATAAAATGTAGTGCAACTACAAAGTCATGTTTCTTATGATCCTTTGTGACTACTGATTCTCCAGCAGCAGGCTTCAGCATCTGTGCCGGGAGCTCTGTTCGAAGAAAAGCCTCAATCTGCCAATGATGCTTGGAGGAAGCTCCACTCGGATCCTTTGCTTATGATTCGGCAGCGTGAGCAGGAAGCCCTTTCTCGTATTAAGAACAATCCTGTCCAGATGGCCATGATTCGCAAATCTGTAAGTTTGTATTTTTTTACTTTTCTCTTACTCACTAATCAAGAATAAATTACTTATGCCAGACAGCATAGTTAGACATGATTTGATGATTTCAAAGTCTGCCAATTATATAAAATTCTACCTCTCACTATACAGACAAAACAAAATCTGTAGATATAAAAATATGGTCACTGGCGCCATTTTGGTGTGCTGCATAGGTTTTAGGACCTGAAAGACAGGATTAGGGAATATATGTGGAAGAAAAAATAGTTTGTTGGGAAAATTAACGAGTTGGATGTGGAAGAAGTGTGTATAAAGTCAGGCTGCCAAGAAAAAAAATGATTTAACTGGCCCAGAGAGGATGAAAGTTTGAAGAAAAAAACAGGGAGAAGAAGAAAAAGAGTATAGCTAAGACCAGAACTTTTTAGTGTTAACTAAACGTTCCCTCCAGAGAGCATTTCTGGACCAACCATTCACGAGGAGCTGATGCAGAAGTTAAGGGTGTTAATGGAATTAAATTAACTTGATTGTAGTAATGGGGTAGTTTTTATTTAAGTGATGCAGCCGTGGCTGGGTTAGACAAGACTTGTTAGTTACAGAAGCCTATAGCCTCGTATTCTGAGGAAGATCTTTTTGTCCCGTGGATCATGACCTCAGTAGATCTATAAGTCTTCACGATTTCTTTTTAACTTGAGTGAATAATTAGCTGTAGCTGGGTTGCTGTTCACGTGGCATGGTTCGCACCCACAGTTTACACCACAATAGCATTTTATTACTAAGGGTTTTTTGGGTCTTTTGCTGGGTTTATCAAGGTTTTAGCAGATGTCTTTTATTAGTTTAAGAGAATGTTTGACTCTGTATATGCTGATCATTTTTTTTTTTCAATAAAAGGTTGAAGCAAAGGAGCCCGCAGAGAAACTGCATGAAAAGAAGGAACATCAGAAGAAGCAGCACCATACTGGTGCTTCAAAGCATAGCAAACATTCATCATCCATACAAACATCAGATTCAGGAAATGACACTGCTGAAGTGGAAAGGAGGAAGAGTGGTCATCGTCAGATATCAAAGTATGTTAAGCATTCAGATTCGGAAGATGAATCATGTAAAAGAGCACGTCGACGTGAGAACACTGTCAAGCATTCAGATTCAGAAGATGAATCACGTATCAGATCACATCGAAGTGGGAAGAACCCTGTTAAGCATTCAGATTCTGAAGATGAATTCCGTTACAGAACACGGAGAAGTGAGAAGAACCATGTTAAACATTCAGATTTAGAAAATGAATCACATAACAGAGCACGTCGAAGTGGTAAGAATCCTGTTCACCATTCAGATTCCAAAGATGAATCGCATTACAGAGCACGGAGAAGTGAGAAGAACCATGTTAAACATTCAGATTTAGAAGATGAATCACATAACACAGCACGCCAAAGTGGGAAGAATCCTGTTAACCATTCAGATTCCGAAGATGAATTGCGTTACAGAGCACGGAGAAGTGAGAAGAACCATGTTAAGCATTCAGGTTCAGAAGATGTATCACGTAACAGAGCACATCGAAGTGGGAAGAACCCTGTTAAGCATTCGGATTCCGAAGATGAAACCCGTTACAGAGCACAGCGAAGTGAGAAGAACCACATTAAACATTCAGATTCAGAAGATGAATCATGTAAAAGATTAGGTCGAAGTGGGAAAAACCTTGTTAAGCGTTCACATTTGGAAGATGAATCACGTAACAGAGCACGCCGAGGTGGGAAGAATCAGTCCATAAAAATTGGAAGAGATGATGATCAAGGGGATGCCAAGGGAAAACATGACAATTTAGAACTAGAAAAATACCCCATGAAAGGTCGGAATGAATCACACTACAAGCGTCGAAATGTTGCTCCTAAACTTTCAGAAGAAGAAAGAGCTGCTAGGCTAAAGGAGATGCAAATAGATGCTGAGTTGCATGAAGAGCAAAGATGGAAACGTTTGAAAAAGGCCGAGGAGAATGATGCACTGGAAACTACCCAGGCTGTCAAATCCAGTGGCAGGAACTTCTTGGATGCTGTTCAAACTAGTGTTTATGGTGCTGAGAGGGGAGGAAGCTCAACAATTGAGGAGAGTGTACGTCGCCGAACACATTATTTGCAGGGCAGATCTGAAGCAAGTGAACGCAATGCTTTTCGTCGGTAATGCTGTTGTGTTTTGTTGTTTATCTAGTTCCATTAATCCAGGCGTTTCTGTACTTTTACCCCATTGTTCTGCGTATGTTTTCATAAAACAATAGTTGTTTCCTCTCCATGTGTAATGATTGTTGTTGAATGTTAAGTTGCACAAAATGATTGAATTTTTTTTTTTTTTCTTCTTGATTATCCATTTTTAATTAAATGGAAAAGAAAGATATTAATCAATCGCTCCACCCAAACATAATTCCGGCCTCTTCATGAGCAAAAGAAGCCATGACCTCCTCCTCATCCATCTTTTAACTTAAAAATGCAGGGAATTTACCTAATTACATGTGAGGAGAAAGGTCAATGAAGGCATGCAATTATGATATTATGGGAATCTGCTCATCATCCAGGCATAATTAGCCTCTTCAATCTTTGAATAAAAATGGGAGCCCTTATCCAATCATGGCGTTGTTATATGCCCTTCAATCTTTATCCCTCTTTTATCAAATGTTTTTAATAAAAAGGAAAATCACAGGTTTAAATATAAAACAGAAATCGTGAAGTTACTCGATTACAGGCAACCTAAGACCAAAGCAAATTCCTAAGGAAGTTTTTACCATGACTTGCATTTACCATTCTTTGCACTAGTTTCTACTTTGTAATGCCAACTAAAATTTGCACCAATAAAGTGGGAATTGAAAATAAGATTCTGCACATTATTGGGTTAAATTAAAACATTAAAAAAATTGCACTCAAAACTCAAACGTAGGTTTAGAAACCAATGATCATAGTCAATTTGTTAGTGTACAACAGTACAAGATGTACATGACCGACAATGCTTTACGTGGTCGGCCTCTCCTCAGTCCAGGCCAAAGGTCAAGACATCAGGTAAAATTAGTAAAAACTTCCAAGTTTTTCTCAAAGAACCTAGGAAATACTCTTATGCGACCCTAAATGGGAATTTTTGATGAGTTTTTGGGGCTTAAGTTGAGGGCTTACTGCCAAAAGTCTCCACAAATTGAGGGTTTGAAACAAAACAACAAAAGTTGAGGGCTTCAAAATATTTATGGCAAAACGTGTTGCTCTGGGGACTTACTTAAAAACCCCTTCTCATTTCAACAATATCGTTACAATATTCCGAATCGTTTCAGTCTGATAATTTGTAAACGTACAAGACAACACTGGAATCTGGAAGCTATTTTACATGTGTGATTAGTATCACAAGTGTTATACAAGTCATTGTTCAGAAGCATCACCATGGATTTCAGAGCACATCTGCTCTACAAGTATTTTTTCAATAGCATCCACAAAACTCGATAGAGTCTGCCGAATTCGTACAGCCAACGAATTTGCCAATTCCTAAACAATCAACAATTATGCAATCAAAAGAAGGGTAAAGCTCACCAAAAAAAGAACCAGGCATTACAGTGGACTTTACCATTTTTTATTTTATTTTGTGAAATTTTGAATTTATACATGTAACAGAAAGACATGACACTAGGAACCAAAAGAGACCGCAAGAAAACATTATGCACAATTATTTGAGAAAACGCATAGTACGAAGAAACTATTATTGTAGAGACAATACATCAATGTCTGCAAGAACAATTACATGCTTAGAGGATCTGAGTTTGTATCAACACTTAACCTTTCTTTCATATTATTGAAAATAATAAACATGTATGAAATCTAATAGCTTTTTTTATGAACAATTCACATTTTAGTATATTTTTATATAAGCTCAAACTGGTTCAAAAGAAACCAAAATATCCAAATTTTAAGCTCACTAGGCATGCTTGCAACTGCCATCAATTTGATGAAATTTCTCAAATATACACGAAATAGTCAACAGCATTGTAAATAACGATCTGTCAGTTTTTCACCCTAGCACTTCTGCATATGTATTTTCTTATTGTTCTTACATTTTTAACGCATACTGCTTTTGTACTTTGGTTGTCCCCTGCTAAAACTAACAAATTATTGCACTATCCAAGAAAATTTATATAAAAAACTCCACGATTAAATTATGTTGTTTATTTACTTTTCCATCCAGGAACCAGACCTTAATACAAAAAGGTTGGCATGCATGCTTATGACAAGAAGACAGCATATTAGAACAAAATTAATTGGAGATAACATAAAATATAACTACTTGATTTAGGTGACTTCGAGATATAAAATTCATGGGCAAATTGATGCATTCCAAATGAGTCTTTCCACAGAGGAGAATTTGAAAAAAGATATATCCACCCCGAAGTAAGGAAACTAGTAAGAGATAAGGAGGTGTACACTGACCTGAACCGTGCAAAGAAAACTTAAAGAAATTCCCTTTGAATGTTGATCAGAGCTCTTGAGGTATATCAGTTTCAATGGAGAACTTAGCAATGGCCAACCTTGAGGGACCTTGATGAATGCATCAACTCCTCCAACCACATGAGCCACTACTGTCTCATCTTTATCCAAGTACTCCAATGAGTGTCTGCATGGATTGATGCATTCCAAATGAAAACATTTGGATTTACTACACTTTTGTTAATGAGCCCTTATATAATACTATTTGGAATCATTATTAAAAATATGGAATTCAATTACTGTGGAAAATATTTAAGAGCATAATGAATACATACACCAAAATTGCTAAGGAAAATGTCTCACCTTGATTTGTTTGCATTTTTTACCACTAGCCGCCTCATGGTGCATAGAACTATTCTGTCTTGCACTTTTGTTACAAACCACTGCAATGAAGATTTCCTGCAAAGTGCATTCATGAACTCAATAAAACAATATACTGAATCTGTTTTTTTCATAAATAGCACCTTTTGTAGAAAAGTAATTAGAAATAAGGTCACCAAGTATTTATACTTATTCACAAGAATATTGAAATAAACCCTACACTCACTCCCATATTCAGCAGATAGAAGAACATGAGCAAATTGAGCAAGTATAGAAAGATAGAAAAACAAACAACTACTATCTGATCATATGACAGGAATCAAGTTGAGAGAGCACATAATTCAAAAGAAATGTCAAAGATTAAAAAAAATAAAAACCTTTAGAGAGAGAAAACCTATTAAAAACATGACTAGGTAATGCAAGTGTGCGTGTGTGTTGTAATTGGCTCGATAGTTTCTGCTGTCTGCCAGGTCCTGAATTCAATCATGGAAATCTGTCCTTTATTTTAGTGGGATTTGTTTGCTAATTGCCTTTTAATTATTGAAGCGCTACCAATTGCAGTAGAGGAAATATTTAAAAAAAAAAAAAAAAAAGGAATAGCATGAAGACAACAACAAAGAAAGAAACAAATTTTAGAAATCATAAGACGGGTACTGGAAAAACAAACCTCAAAGACTTTGCAGCATCAAGAATATCGTTTATGTATACATCATTTGGAAAAATCTGGAAAAATGAGATATCGTCATCAATGTATTTAAAAAATCCAGAGTATGGTGCTCATAAGAAATTTGAGAGCAGTACCAACTTATTTAAAAGATGCACAGGGTGTTGAGCTTACTTCTTTCTTCATTGTCATGTCACAATGAAAAATACTCACCCCATCCACCTTTGACAAAGCAAAAAAGAAAAAGAAACATAATTGCAATTTCATCCCTCTATGAAATTAAGTGAGAGAACAATTTTTTATTTTTTTTGGAAGGAATATTGAAGGGGCTGGCATGACATCACCCTTGGGTGGAGCACTGCAATGTCAGCCCAAGCCATGTAGGCACTGCCAACAGTGGCCAGCACCTGCCAACATGGTTCAGCAACAGATGGGCACATCCCACAAGTGCTATATTGTCTTTGATGTTATAGTAATACCTCTAATTCTAAGCTTTATTAAACAATGACACTAGTGAATAAAGATTTCCTGAGATAATCATGTTTTGATACCTCAACATTCCTTAAACCCATAGTCCCCTCCAGAAGTTCAATTAGCAGCTCATGATTCACTTCAGATGACTCAGTGGCATCTCCAACTTTTTTTGGGGAGAAAAGGTCTTCCAACTTCGGAATGTATGTCCTAAGTGACAACCTAACGCAGTTTCCCTCAAAAGCAATGACCTTAAGACCTGTAACTGCATCCCCAATCTGTTCTGTGTTGTCAAGCCTACATCAATCAAACAAAAAAACTAAAAGTATAAGAGAGTAACTCTATACCAAGCTAAATGAAATACACGCACTCACACAAAATAAGGTCAAAGTGGCATAATTACCATTTAAGTGTACATTCTAAATCCTGTAAAGACTTCAAAATTATATTGTTCTTCTCAATCTGATTTTCAAGTTCCAGTAGCTGCAAGTTAAACACAAGATATCTTAAAATGGTAAAAAGGTTATGGAAATTTCTTTAACTAACTCCTTACATAAGAACCAAGACCCTCAAAATGTCTGTATGTATTATTTCAGCCGTAACTAATATAATACCCTAGAAGCAAACAGTATTGCATAATATGATTTTGAATGAAACCTCAAACTTGTCTGCATTCACATTCATCGGATCCAACAGATCTTTCCCACATTTATGGTAATCAACATCTGCACCCAGTTTTGCTTTCTTCAGATCCTACAAATGGTACACAGCTATTATCTTGAAAGATTACATATGTGATTTCCAAATAAAATTCAAACATTCCCAACTTATGGAAATAAAGATATCATATACAACCTGGGGGGTGAGGTAGCCAAGCAAAAGTGAGAAAATGAAAAGAACAAAGAAACAACCAACAAGGGATCACATAATGTGAAGATTACTACACCATGGAAATCTGGGAACTTTCAACAACTGTAACATTAAAGGGATAAAGGGATAAATTACAACATGTGTATACACCAGATAACTGTAATTAAATTCAACCTCTATTCACAGACTTGTAAGAAAGAGCAGATTATAGGTCTCCATTCAAACCCATTTGTATCAAACAAATTGGCTTGCATGCCTTGTCATACTACCAAAGAGTCTGATCCAAAAAAAACTAATATTGTTTCACCAACGGAAAACCAACCTTTTCTTCAACAAAATCTAATGAACATTTCAACTGTGCAAGATCAGTGCCAAGTCGATTAAAATCTGCATATACAAAAGAAAAGGTCAGAAAAAAAAAAAACATCATACATTAAATATCAATGCACATTGGCATGGAACACTAAAGACTGAGTCTTCACCTTCCCCATGGGTTCGAATGAGATCCTCAATTCCATTTGAGACCTTGGTGCTCTCAGCCTCCACAGAGTTGAGCTCCTGCTCAAAACGTCCTACGTATGCTTCTAACAAAAATTGGACAGATCCCATAGTGCAGTAAGTTCTAGTACTAAATGTAACAAACCCACTAGCAAAATCGGTTGCCCAGTAAAGAAAAACACAGTGACAGAGAGATTAGAGGAGAAGTTACCAAATTCTTGATCCTCTAAGAGACCAACATCAGAGCATTCTGATACTATCTGTTCAACTCTGCTCTGCACATTCACATGGAGAGTTAGGGAAATGCAAGGAATTGTGCAAATTGGACGAAAAAGTGGGATTAATTTCAAGAAAACCTGGAGGAGGAGACCGCAGTTTCTGATTAAATCATCAGAATCTGAAGGGGATAATTCTGAGGCATCGTCCTGGCGACAACTTTCGATAATCTCTTCCAGCTCTCTCACTTGTCTTCAAATTTAAACACAAAATAAACAATAATTCAGAAAATAAACAAAAAAGTAAATCCAATATACACAGACAGACAGACAGAGACCTCTGAACGGTGTTAAGGTCGAGTGGTTCTGAAGAAGGAATTGGGTCTTCTTCCATGTTCTTTTCTCTCTCTTTTGCTCCCGCCCTGTGTAGTGTGTACACCGAAATGCAGCATGCGAAATTCAAAATTAGAGAGAGAGAGAGAGAAGAGAGAGAGAGAGAGAGAGAATTTACTGAAAGATCTGCAAATTTTTGTGCTTGGGTGGAAATTTGGGCCGACCAGTTGGAGTTAGAATCCAGAAGCCGAACTTTCTTTTGATCCAATTTAGCCTTTTCTTCGTCCAATTTATCCCTTTTTTCTTATACAGTCTTAAATCAATAATAAATGGGGTTCCAGCACTACTTGATCCATACATTTTATATATATATTTTTTTTTTATATACAAGTGATATTGGGGAGTGGGGAATCGAACGGCCAAAATTGGTTTAGTTTTCAAAAATTTCCTTATTTTTCTTTTATTTTAATACAACACTCTTGCAGTTTTTTTTTTTTTTTTTTTTTTTTTTTTACAGTTTTGGCAGGAAGCGGGCATTCAAACTTAATATATCAATTAACATTGAGAAGAAAAGTATCACTAGATTGAGAAACAATTGCAACTTGCAACAGTAAGGGAACTTCCATTTATACTGAATGCCAATTACATTGTCTAAATGTGGGAAGACTACTCGTCTCAGCCTTCTCAACTGTTCTACCTGTAACTCCAAACTGTGTCAGGAAGCTAATGATAACAAGATCTAAGAAGCCTAATTTCAAAAGTCAGTCTCAAAAAAAGACCCTCCGAGAAACAACTGAACTAGTCCATACAAGTTTTAAAAGAAAGTTCAATAACTGTAACTGTAGAGACTTGATAAACCAATGTTCTCTTCACTGGAAGCCTAGGATCGCAGCTGTTGAACAGCCAGAAGAATTACCCTAAGAAGGGGCAGCTGAATCAGTGTGCCATATCAACTCACAATGCCTAAGAATTCACACCTTTCCTAGGAGCTTATCAGTTTAATGACCTGCTTCGTTTCCTGCATAAAGTGACAATAATATGCATCAGACTAAACTAGGATTGATGGTCACCTTCCTTCATATCCAACACTTGGACCTAGTGAATGAACAAATATGCAGAAAAAGCTTCTAGTTTGATAATTCAAAATCTTCATTTACTGAATTTTTCAACCAAATAAGAAAAAGAGCAGTTCATAAGTTGGAACAAATATGCACAGAGAGAGAGAGAGAGAGAGAGAGAGAGAGTTTCATGCAGTCAAAATCTTCATCGATTGCATTTTCTACCAAATAAGCAAAAGATGAGTTCACAACTTGGAAACGATACCTAAATTATTGCTTTTTCTAGTTTACTGAAAAATAAAGGAAAATAAAAGCATTTTTATCATTAATTTTATATCATATAAGAAAACTGAGAAAAACAAGAACACAGTTACAACACCTCTAGAACTTCGCCACTAGGAGGTACATAATCCATTTAACTGCTGTTTGGAAGGTAGATCCTGAGGATATCTCGCTTTCTAAGTTTATGCCTGCAGGTAGGGCATTTGTGTTGAGTAGCTATGGCTTTCTCAATGCACTTCTTGCAGAAGATGTGACCACACTTTGTCGATGTTTCTTCAATCAACTGGCCTATGCAGATTGCACAAGTGAAACCAGGTGCCTCTGGCAAGAACTCACTCTGGGGCACAACTGGAGGCATGGGAACGTTAGTTGCCTGCCATCAGAAACTTCCAAGCTTAGTTCCAGAAATTTGCATCAATCTGCTGGTTAGATATACATAATTAACAGTTTCATGCATACTACTCATAACTTCAACATGAGCTGTTAAAAGAAGTGCCAGATAAGTTCTTCAAAATAATTTGGAGGAGTCCGATAAACACTTTCTTGTCTTTCAAAAACAAATTACCAAACAACAAATCTGGCATCTAACCAAATATGTCAGAGATCTGCAACTATGTGCCACTACTATGCAAAGGTAAAAAAGAAAAAAGAAATGAGAAGAAATGAACATTTAAGTAATTTAAACTTCAAAAGCAGTTGTTTGAGGCTTCAAATTAAATCAGGTGTCATCCTCACTGAAGGTTGACATGTGATCAGTTGAAAAGTAGGATGTTCAAATTCAATCTTCTTTTTTTGGCTATTTTATACATGAAACATATGTATGTTCATAGTGATGTTATTTAGTAGCTGTATCATATATGCAACAGAAGTGCCAATGTGCTACTCTATATAAAGTGAGAAGAGAAGTGGATATACTAAAGCAAGGAAATAGCATCATAAGAACTTAGGGAAGATTCTTACAGTATACTCTGGTTTGTTACGAACATCAACATTGACCGAAACCTCCCAGTTGGAAGCTCCAAGTTGGCTAAAGGCACGGAAATTTGTCAATTCTGTTGATAGTAGATTAAAAGGTCAAGTGCAACCAAGAAAACTTCAATAAGACATAATTTACATTGTACATCCAACATCCTTCAATATTGCAGAAATGGGTAGGAAAAGAATACACCTTAAAGTATTTAATTAAACTATGAAAAAGTTTAGACTATCAAGAGAGACACTGAACAGAGAACCTCAGTAACACGACCAAAACAGAATAACAGTTAACTACCTACGTGAACTGTTATTTTAACAGTATAAAAGTACTAAATAGTCTACACTAATGTTAAAGAGTCGATGAGTAGAGTGGACCCTTAACTGAAAAAGAAGTAAATATCAAAAGCAAGGTTCGAACTGAGGGGAATAGCTCAAGAAATATATTGAAAAAATATCATTCCAGAGACACATAATCTCCTACAAAGCTATGGTCTCTTGCAAGCAACATGACGATGAGAATGTAAAGAACTAATCAGTAGGGGAGCGCAACTGTCTGAATTTGATGCTTGGATAATGTAAGAAGTACGTGCAGAAGGGAAAACATTAATAAACCTGAAAGCCTGGTATAGAATTCTGCACCTTCAGAAAGACCTTCTATGACTCTACGGCTTCTCCGAGAAGGATTTCGTCGTGAATTATTCGTGGCCTAAAACGAGTTGACACCAGAAAATTAAAATCAACTTTAAGCATTTTTCAGATGAGATTCAATATTAAAGATAAATATCATACTTCTGCAAATTTCCTTGGTGAGATTATAACAACTTCATCATCCACAAAATCCGCAGCAGCTGTAGCTTGTCCTTGATAATGCCCAATTCCTTGAACTTGTAGTCCCAAAGAACCAGTTAGAGCCATGTTCTCATTAGGAGGTGGATAATTAAGGTCCAAATCTATTATCCTTCCCATTGCAACATCTCTCACATTCCACCGTTGAAATTCACTAGATCCTTCTATGCTCATGCTAACAAGCTGAATTATCAGTTTTGAAACAAAAACCTGAACATTCAGAAAGAAATTTTAATTTGAGATAACCAGTTCTGAGTTCACAAACAAATTTTCCCTGATGTTATCTAGTTACTGAGGAAAAATAAAAAGGGGTCTCAAACATTGGTCTTAACAATTAAAGAAATATCACTCACACTATTTTATCTTTTTTGCTAAGAACTTACAATAATCTTTACATCGTTTTTGTTCTTGAACATGAGAAGAAAAATTCATCAGAATGCATTCAAATTGTAATAAAATAATAAAATAAAAAAAGTATATTCCCTAGAAGATTTGGCCCCTTCTCTTTTTCCCCACAAGAAAATATCCACCATGTCAAAAACACAATTCACAAAGTTAAACAACCTGAACCCCAAAAACATATTCCCTCGCTTGAATTCTGCTTTTGTATCCAAAATTCAATCAGCCGACATGGCAAGCAGACTAATATAAGACAATACAATGAAAGCAATAGCCGTGGCACACACACATACATACAAAAACACATATATTTCAGAATTTTTTAAAATATATATATCAAAATAGATCAAATACGAAAAAATCAAAACCCAAAACCCAAAATTTCCAAAGACAAAACTAAAAACTAAAAAGAGGGAGGGAAAAAAACAGAAGCAAACCCAACAAATACATAGAAGAAAAAGAAGAAGAAGAACCCATACCTCTGGTGTGTAGGGAGAGAAATTCAATGTGAAAGAACGCCCAATAGAGAGAGCGGTGGATGAGACGAGAGGATAATATATTGAGCAAAGTTTTGGCCTCTCTTGCTTTCTTGGTATTACAAAACCCATACACTTTTTTAGGAAACAAAATCAATGTTTACAGCTTAGTCTTATTCTCTCCTCCATTTTAATTAATTGGTTCTTTGAACAGTTTTTGGGAATTTTTTTGGGTTTCCGTTTCAGTGTCTTCTCGCTTCTCATTGTCCCTTTCCTGTTTTCTTCTTCCCGCTCTTCAGCGCATTGTAACGCTGCTGCAGTTTTGAAATTGGATTGTCAAAGCCATTGGGCTCGGGCTTGGTGTTCAGAATGGGCCGGAAAGATGGGCTTCGGCTGAGTTTATTGGGAGAGTCTATAGTGAGTGGGAAGTTATAAGGGGTGTTTTTGAGGGGTATGTAAGAGCCGTTGGATTTCATCCAACGGTGAGTTTTTAAAAGAGNGTGCATGTAGAATCGGGTTGAAATCTAACCCGTTAGAAACCCAACTTCAGTTGTTCCCCTCTTTCCCTCTCTGTGAAAAACTGAAGAACACAATCCTCTCTTTTTGAATGNAAAGCAAACCCACAATTAGAAGGATCCAAATCTCCCAAATCGTATAGTCACTCGACTGTCAGTAGCTCNTTGGGAGGCCTGCGATCTATGGTAACCTGGGTATTACGAAGAATGTCTCTTACCTAGCTGTTGCCCTGTTTTGATTCTATGGCTCAAGTGAAAGCCCCTTCTCTTTTTCATTCAGCTGANAAGATTCCAGATGAAAGCAAAGTAGCATATCTCTCTGTTTGTAGCTAGAANNNNCAGCAGCAGTTGTTCCTCGATTTTGGTAGAGATGGAGTCTCAAATACCAAAGAGTCTTCTCTAATGTCCACCACATTCTTTCCAGCTGACTGACTTCAGAGGTCNCGATTGATTTTGAGAGGTAAGTTCACTTGCTAGATTGATTTTATTGGGTTTGGTTTATTTTTTGTGAGGGTGGGAAATTCGTCATTTGTGGCATCAATAATGCGTCATTTTTGGAATCAATAATGCGTCATTTTTGGAATCAATAATGTGTCATTTCCTTATGAATATTCAATATACTTAGTTCATTGTTGTTGGTCGGGGTGGAAAATCATGAAATGTAGGTAAAAGAACCTAAACTTAGGCTTAATGACATTAGGAGTAAGCATTTGGAGAGGATATTGGGTGAAGTTCTGNAATTGGTGGTTTGAATTACATTTGTGTTCTTAGTTGAACATATTGGTTCTAATGTTATTTTGAACAGATTATTTGACAAGAGATGNCGTAACTTATGAAATTTTGCTGCGTTTTGTGTAATTGGAAGTTAGGCTATGCGTATTTTGTGTCAATTTGGGCAATGTTTTGTGTAAGTGGAATGCATTGATATGTTGTGATGCAGTAATGACTGATTAATGAATGAATAATTGCTATGCAGTACTATAGAAGTGGATCAATAATATAGTTAGATAAAATGTCTGGGGGCTCAGACAGTGATGAATNTGCAACAGCTAATGGGAGGGTTTATATTCCTGAAGTAAGAAATGAGGAAACACCAGCAGTTGGGATGATGTTTGACTCGCTTGACCTCGTTTACAATTTCTATAATAGATATGCATTCTTNGCTGGCTTTGGTATTCGACTTCATTCCAGCTTTTGGGGGAAAAAATAAGAAAGAGATTTTGAGGAAAGAATTTGTATGTTGCAAACAAGGTGCATNCAGGAGGGATGAAACTCGGGAGAGAAAAAGACAACGGGGAATAAGTAGATGCAATTGCAAAGCTAAGATTGTGGTTGTNAAGACAAATGGGAGCAAGAAGTATACCATATCTCTTTTTGCAGAGGGACACAATCATAAGATGACACCCTCAGAAAGAATGCATTTATTGAGATCACACCGTCATATTTCAGATTCTACAAAAGTACTCACAAAACAGTTGGGTTCAGTTAATATTCCCATTCATCNGAAGGTAAGTATTTTTGAGGTGCAATCCGGAGGAATGGATAAAATTGGTTTTATCAAAAAAGATATCTACAATCTTGAATGTAGTGTGAATGGGAAG
>NC_047650.1:13102099-13102739 GCF_902201215.1 Prunus dulcis | reverse complement strand
CCACGATGTTGAACTAGTGACCGAGTATTTTATGGCTGAACAGAAAAAGAATGAGGCTTTTTATTTCAAGATTGAGGGAGATGGCCATGACAGGTTTAGTCGATGTTTTTGGGCAGATGCAACTTCTAGACNGGCGTATGGGTTTTATGGAGATGTTGTTGTATTCGATACCACATTCAACACGAATCGATACGACTTGACATTTGCACCAATGTTGGGAGTTAATAACCATGGTCNGACAATTGTTTTAGCATGCGCATTTTTGAGTAAGGAAACGACTGAGTCGTTTGTTTGGATGTTTGAGGAGTTTAAGAAAGCCATGCCAGGTGGGGAACCTAAAACGATCATTACANATCAAGATGCGGCAATGGCCATAGCGATTTCAATAGCCTTCCCGACTACATTTCATCGACTTTGCATATGGCACATCACATCAAAGTTCTCTGTTAAGTTACCACGTGNCGCTTATAATGAGTATTGGCGTGAATTTCAGAAAGCCATATGGGATACTGACAATAAGGATGAGTTTGATGCAAAATGGAATATTGTGGTTACAAAGGCTGGTTTGACTGACCATCCATGGCTAAGTTCAATGTTTGATTTAAGGGAATCTTGGGTTCCAGCCTACGCACGACAATTT
>NC_047650.1:13055939-13102091 GCF_902201215.1 Prunus dulcis | reverse complement strand
TGGAATGTCAAGCAGCCAAAGAGCGGAAGGTTCTCATGGTTTTTTCAAGNAATACATATCAAGGAGAAATTCGTTGATGGATTTCATAATACGATTTGAGAGGGCACTTTCTCATCAACGTGAAAAAGAGTTAGTTGTTGATCACGTAGATGCATTTGAAGTGGCTCAATGTCTTCTACCGATGCCAATGAACAAACAAATGGCTACCTTGTACACAAGGACAATGTTTCAAAAGTTTGAGCAAGAACTAATAGAAAGTACAGCATGTTTCCTAGAGCTCAAAACAGAGGATGCTTGTAAAGTTGTCTTTAACGTGAGCGAAAGGAAAAATTGGGAAACAAGAGTGGCAGAAGTCGTATATGTCAAAGATTCTGACCACGCATCGTGTAGCTGCCAAAGATTTGAATTTGTTGGAATTATTTGCAAGCACATCCTAGCATTGTTCAGAAGGGACCAGATTGAATATATGCCCGAAAAATATATTTTGAAGAGGTGGAAGAAAACTGCGAAATGTGGATTGGTGTCGATGCAAATGGCAAAGAAATTAAAGACTGTGTAGATCCTGGCCTTCTAATAAAGCGGAGTACAATGTCTCGACTTGCTTCAGATGTGGTTGAGGATGCATTAATGAGTGAAGAAGGATGTGAGGTACTGTCAGAGACTCTAAAAAGTTTGCAGGTGAAGTTGAAGTTGCTGAAGGATGGACCAAGTAATAACGAAGTTGGAGGGTCCAGCTCTCAAACACAATATATGAAAGACCCTAAGAGAGTGAGGTGCAAAGGAAGGTCGAAAGGAGTAACGGGAGCAAAGGAAAAGGCAATGAAGCGAGGGATTAGACACTGTCGGGAGTGTGGACACATTGGTCATGATAGAAGACAATGCCCAGCCTTGAACACACCGTAAGATGCTAACACTATTTGTAATAGCATCTAAAATTTGAATAGGTAAAATTTTGATGTGCTTGTGTTTGATGTTTATGCAGGACATCACCGTCGAACAACAACGAATCAACTCCAATACATCGTAGTGACCCATTATTCGACGATTTTGACAGGATGCACGGACCAAGTGAATGATTTATATTTGTATTAGACGAAATGTGGTTGTTATGAAGATTAATGATCAGGTGAACTTTTATAGATTCAGTTTTTGAATATTGTTGTGTTTTTGTTCATGTCCACCGATGAGCTCTTACTATGTCCACTGGTAATTGAAATGAAAATTTGCTTGGTTTCATTCGTCCATGAAATTTGGAGACATGGTAATTTTAGGTCTTCTCCCTATTTATAAATTTGCAAAGACATTTGATAAAGTATGAAATTTTGATTTATATTTAAAAGGAATGACTTTTACCATCTAAAATGGCCAGTTTAGGGTGAATTATGCTTTAACAGAGATTCATTTTTCAAATCTTGAGGCTAATGCAGCATTCCAGCAGTTAGTCTGTTGTTTCCATTACCAGTAATCATTTCCAGCAGTAGCCACTTTTTCCAACTGGTTAATAGGGGCACGATTTTGTACACTTTTGTAACTGAAGGATACTTTAAGCACTTTGTTGGAACAGAGCAAATAGAAAGCAGCGTGTAAAAAAGAAACATAACATTGCCGCCAATTACACTTAAAAAGCTGAATGACAAATATGAAAGGGTACACTAACTTACATAAATACTCATAATTCCACACATAAAAGAACATTTGATTGCAAAACATATTATGTGCTCCCTCTTAGCAATACCACGATCTCCCCAACCAACTGAACAACGGTAGCCACAATCACTCGGTCGTACTCGTCAGCTTCTTCTTAGCAGGTCTCACATGCTTATGGCCACTCATATCCCTAGTGATATAGACCAAATAAATCTTCAGCAATATTTGGAATTTTATTATATATATATATACCATAAACCATTCACTAAACAATGTATAGCACATGTTATGTTACTTATGACTCACGTGTCAGTTTTTTTTTAACACATTAGTACGCCAGCTCTTTAATGTAAATGGACATGATAAGGAGCATTTACTGATTCCCCGCTTGGTGTGATATTGACTGCTTATTGAATAATATGTCCATATTTTCAAAATAGAATGTTAGACATTATAACACATGATGACTTGCAATACATAGTCCCAATAATTATATATGAAGCAAATGAAACTGATATTTGTGTTATTTTAAAATAGATAATGACATTAAGGGAGTATATGTGCAATACCACGCTCACCCTCAACCAACTGAACAGCGGTAGCCGCAATCACTTAGTCGTATCGGTCGGCTTCTTCCGAGCAGCTTTGACGTGTTTATGCTCATTCATGTCACCCCCATCGTCTAGTATCTCTCTCACAGCATCAGGGGACACATAGTTCCAATCATAACTTGTATGAGTAGTTGCCGCAAATGCTCGAAATTTGTCGAATCCTTCGTTGAATGCCAACTCCAGTTCACTATGGTGCTCTTCGCATCGCATATGGTTCATCAAACAACCTTTCATTTCATCATTCATTACTGTATCCAACTCCTCAGCTTTCAGCTTCCTTTTATGACTCAGCTTCAAATACTTGTTCTTTTGGGAGAACGCTTTGTTCACTCTAATGTTAAGATCAGCCAAAATTGCCTCGTCTTCAACACATTTCTCGTGCCATGAATTGATCAGTCTGGAATTATAATCCAGCTTGGCATTGACTGCATGTATTGCCTCTAATGGATCATCGGAGTCCCCCTCACTCCCAAATGATGTTGAAAAAGGAAGGGGTCGGCGAGTAGAATGTGGAAATAGAACCTCCGACTCCAATTTGTCATCTTCGATTGTATTGTTGGCGCCTGAAGAGGTTGACATGCTTGAATAATCCTCTTTGTTTTGGGAGGATGAGGATTGCATATGCAACTTCGTTTGAGAAAGGGAACATAGGTTTATAGACCAACATACGAAAGCTTGTGTGTAGTCAACAGATGTACTTTTTGGCGGGAATTTTTAAAAAAGAGGTGTCAGGTTTTGCTTTTCAAGCATGTCAACCTCACACTCTCCTTACACCACTGATAGTGGTTGAAAGAAACTCAATGGAAGTGACATCTACTTAGTTAACTCAACCAAACTAGTTAGGATTAAACTTAGATTGTATCAGACCAAAAATTAATTTATACATTGTGGACCAAATATTTTTTGGCGGGAACCCTTTTCTTGGTATTACTATCACCCCTTTCATATAAATTCTCCTCCCCCACAAAACTCACTCCTCCACCGAATCTGTCTCCATCTACTGATACTCTCTCAACCAAACAAACTCATTCCCCCCAAATAATGGATTTACAAAAAAAGTTTGATGTGAGCATAATAAACACCCCTCCAAACAAAGACCGCCTTCGACACGCAAGTGAGTCACCAGACAAGCAATGTCACATTCCTAGACAGAATGACCATTTTGTTGGAAGTTTTGAGTCTGAAAGAGTTGTTGGTTTTTGGAAGGAGAGGCATCTTCAACTTGTTGATGAAATCCAAAGGGCAAGGGCACGTTTGGAATTTGTTGAAGGCCAAATTGAAGATGACAAAAGGCAGGCCAATCTGGATTGGGCGAAGTTGCAGCGCATGAAGCGTAGACACAAACGACTTCGGAGTGTAGCTGTTCAAAAATACAAGAACTCATCTAATGCAGTGGAGTCAAAGAAGCGTGTGATGCAAGCTGGATTCGACTACTTCCGATCCTATGCAAAACTCGTCGTACCCGGGTTTGATTGGTCATCTATTACCGTTTCCGACGTCACCAAATATACTCAGCAAGGGAAGTAACCATTTTGGTTCTCGTGTTTGAGCAGAGGCAAATCAGTGGAATTGGACTTTTCGTTACACTCTGCTTCAAAGCTATTTTGATGCTAACTACTATGGAAGATTTAAACCTTAATATTTTGATGTCTTTAATTACGAAAACACAAGATGCAAAGAGCCCATCTACTTCAGTCATATGTTGCTGCCATGTCCATTTTTTTTTTGATCATGTATCAGATTTGGACATGGTTGCATCATATGCAATGTTGCCTTTATTTATTATATGTTAGGACAAGGTTTATGGAAAACCTTTTGTGAGTGCGTTTGTGACAAGGTTATGGAATTATTATGTACCATTTATATATTGTTTTTTGTACTGGTTCATCTCCTACTATTTCTTGCTTTCTTTATATTTTATGTTTGTGGAATCCCTCTAAAAGTTAACATATACTGTGAAAAAAATGCAGACTGAATATATAAACACTCATATAGACTAGGACAAATATTCACTAAGGGTTTTAAAATTGCTTCACTTGTGTGAGGTTATTGAGAAAAAGTATGGCATTATTTTATGTGATTGGACATGATTGAAAATATATTACTGATTCCCAATGCGGCGTCATATGGACAACTTATTGAATACCTCTGACGTGTAACCAAATCTCTAAGTGCAGTTGCATGTGGACAACTTATTGAATACCTCTGACGTGTTTAAAACTCTAGGTGCAGTTGCATGTGGACAACTTATTGAATACCTCTGACGTGTTTAAAACTCTAGGTGCAGTTGCATGTGGACAACTTATTGAATACGAACTGACGTCTTGAAAGGTCTAGGCGTAGTTGCAATGATGGCTTCAAAGCATGTGCAATTATTATTTATGTTCAACTTTTATAACAAAACATATTATTGTATATAGTGAAACTAATTATTGTATTATTACAAATTATATATCGAATATTATCCGAAATATACGTGTTAACGTGAATTAGGGTTAAGAGGAAAGTGAGTTATGTACAAATAATTTTGATTTTGTCATTATCCGGGCAAATTTTGGATTTTCGTATAATTTATTACCTATTTCCACAAATTGTTGCACTAAAAAAGCCAAAATAATAGCAAGAGGACACCTGGCGCGATCTCAGCCCGTCACTTATGACTACTTGCACAAGTGTACGTCAGTGAACATGGCCACATCCTCCCTTTTTACCCTAAATTATTATTTTATTACTTTTCCTTACAAAAATCAGAACTAATTACACAAAAAATATAAAAAATATCCGAAAATTGCTACCATCTCATTGACACTCCATCTCCCTTGCTGAATTCTCCGATTCATTGTTACGCTGTGTAAAAATTATTCCGAACATTAACGGGAGATGCTTGTTGAAGTAGGTTATTGAAGTTGAAGTTAACAAACATCAATACTTAGGGTTAAGAGGAAAGTGAGTTATGTAAAACAATTTGGATTCTTTCATTGCAAGACGAATGATTTATAGGTTCTCCTAGTTTTATGACGTCACAAGGAGGCCGGAGTAATTTTCGGGGCATTTGTAGGAATTTCCTACTATTTATTACCTATTATCAAGGATTTTTCCACGAAAATAGCCAACCCTAATTGCAAAAAGACACCTGGCGCAATCTCAGCAGGTCACCTTTCACCACTTGCACAAGTGTACGTCAGTCAACATGGCCACATCCTCCCATTTTACCCTAAATTATTATTTTATTCCTTTTTCTTACAAAAATCAGAACTAATTACACAAAAAATATAAAAAATATCCGAAAATTGCTACCATCTCATTGACACTCCATCTCCCTTGCTGAATTCTCCGATTCATTGTTACGCAGTTTTAAAAATAATTCCGAACATTAACGGGAGATGCTTGTTGAAGTAGGTTATTGAAGTTCAAGTTAAGAAACATCAATACTTTGGGTTAAGAGGGAAGTGAGTTATGTTAAACAATTTGGATTATTTCATTGCAAGACGGATGATTTATAGGTTGTCCTAGTTTTATGACGTCACAAGGAGGCCCGGGTAATTTTCCCAACCTTTTTCATGAATTTCCAACTATTTATTACGTATTCTGATGCCTTTTTCCACGAAAATAGCCAACCCTAATTGCAAAAAGACACCTGGCGCAATCTCAGCCGGTCACCTTTCACCACTTGCACAAGTGTACGTCAGTCAACATGGCCACATCCTCCCATTTTACCCTAAATTATTTTTTTATTCCTTTTTCTTGGAAAAATCAGAACGAAATACACAAAAATTAGAAAAACGACCCGAAAATTGCTACGAACTTATTAAGATTTCATCTTCCTACTGAATTCCCTGTTTCATGGTTATGCTACATTAGTATTTTATTATTATTTATCCACAATTATTATAATTATTATGATATTACTTTTGACGGTGTCCCTTTGTTAATTATATTTAGTCCAACTTGTTGAAAACAATTTTATTTTCCGTGTGAATAGGCCATTTGTAGTGCTCATCGGTTTCTTTGTTCTTCAATTTGTTAATTTTTTTAATTTTTAGGTTTAAGGGATGTTTTGAAACATAATATGGAAATATACAAGTCATCCATTGTACTCCTTCCACACAAAAAAATTATTCAACGTCATTCAGTGTTCAACTTTTGCTTAAGAAACGTGTAACCAAATCCTTCATTGCAGAGTGGGAAAATGTCATTCCCAAGCACCGGTGAAAAGACACCTATTTACTCCATGCATGACTTTTCGTTTACGAAATATGAAGATTGGGGTCGGTGAGCAAAATATCTGTGTCAGTAAAATATCAATCCTAGCCGCCTATGATGTAAGTAATAATTCCCCTATATAATAAATATTATACATTTATATATAAAACGGTTTATGACAAAATACCAACTTTTAAACAACATTTATACAACATATGTACAACGTAGCCAGCCAACCTAGAAGTGAAGAGAAGCAAGTCCACAATGCATCAAAACCGTAAATTCGTACTCAAACTAATGCAAAAAAAACGTGATTCCCTCGCACAACATACTCACGCATCAGTTTGGACCAAAAAATACTCTCACGGTGCCATTTGCATCGATTGCAACAAGTCCAGAAGGCAGGATTTATCTTGTCTTCACTAGGCCAGCCTTGAATAACAAAATACCATTCATTGTTGTTACAAGCGCTGCAGCGATTAAACTTAATCTTCCCATAGTCAAACATATCTACGATATGTGTTGCAACACATGCTGTGTTTAATCTTCGTGTCAAAGCATCCCTGGTTCCTTTCATATCAATGTTGTTACGCTGATTCAAAGAACACAAGAATTGTAATGCATCCTCTTTTGACTGACCAATTCCGGACATACCAAGTAGTCCAACTACATAAGCCGCTTCCATATGGCCTGCCGTGGCTGCATTGCGCATCCCATACAACGCTTCCACCTTACCGTGCTTGAAAAAAATATCGAATGCTTCTCTAAATATGGACTCAGGGTTATCGCAAGCCCTGCATTGTTCCAAGAAATGCTGGACCGCAGGTCTGGCACGGTACCAGATAGGATGGTATGGGTACTTTGCCATTGAAATGGTGTTCCACACTTGTGGACTGTTTGCCAAAGTTTGGAACAATGGGCACACAGATGCCATACGGAAGAGATCTTCCGATGATTCGGTTGCCACGTATAACATCACTTGAAACCAAGCGGACTCCGGGATGAAGGCTTGGGGCATATCCAAATGGACATGCTTCCTTCTCTTTCCTCCGATTGTAGTGAAGTGTTTCGAATTCATTGAACAGTTTTTGGAATGGAACGATTTGAGGAGTGGCAGAGGTGCAAAACGAGAATATTTGGGGTACACGTTTTGTTTTAGCGGATGATTTATAGTGTTTTGAAAAGGTGTTTCCAGGTGGGGTATTTCGAAGTTGACCGTTTTCAAAGACACTGAACCGAAGTGAATTAAAACTGAAGACAAAAGAAGGGAAAACGTCAAAACGGTGCATACAGAGTCAGACAGTCAAAAAGTTAATTAAATCGCTGTTTGCATAGCCATATTTGGGATTATCCCACTATCAAATTCATTGATACAAATGTGATGGATTACTGACTAGTGACAGAAGGTCCCATCATATACTTTTTCATTTTCCCACACCCAACTACCCCTAGTAATGTTATTAAAATGGAACCAATAATTACGGATTCTTATCCAACTAGTTGCCTTAATGAAATATAAATAAAATAATAAATTTTAAGCACTGTCCCCTCATTTTTCAGAAATTATAATTGGTAGTGAAGTAGTTTATATTGCTTTTCGGGCTAAGAGATGTCACAATGCTGACGGTACATGTGTCGACATCGTGACCAACCCACCAAATTATCCCAAAAAAAATAAATATAACTCGATTTGGGCAGAGATGAGAGAGAGATGAGTTACAAGTTTAGGGTTATGAGTGAAGGGGTATGAATCACAACTATGAGTGAGAAGGTATGAGTCCGAAGAGGTTTCAGTGAGAAGATCTGAGTGAGAAGAGTTACAACTGAGAAGATTGAACATGTCTTCGTCTTCATCGCCCGCTCAAACAAAGAGGTGTCACTATTGTGGAGCTACAATGGTGCTTCGGGTTTCAAAATCTGAAAAAAATCGAGGGAAGCCATTCTGGAAGTGTCTAACCTCCTATGTAAGTTTTAATTTAAAGAATATGTATGTGGGTGAAAAGACACCTATGTCTAACTCTGACATAATTATTTTCCATATATGATGCCTGCAATTAGGGAGCCACCAGTTGCAATGGATTCGAATGGGTTGATGTAACCTCCGCTGAAGCAGAACATCAAGATGACACGTATGATGCTAGAGTGCTGAACATGCTGAAGTCCATTAAGGACTTGGTTTTAGTTTTATTAGTTGTATCAATTGTCATTTTATTTGTTCTTTTAATGATCATTTAACTGCACGGTTTCAAATATTGTGAAAGTTCTCCCGCACAAGACATGTTGCACGCACCACCAATGAGACCCCATTTTGTAAAATTTGTTCTTAAAAAACGTGGATTGGCATTGTCTGTATATCGCAAAGCAGTAATTTGTTTCAAAACCAGCAAAAACGTTCCAACACTTACTTTCAAAAACCAAGTAATAACGAAGACGATAAACTCACAATACAGGGCCACTACGATAAAATCATAGTAATTAATTTGTTTTTATTGCGCCCATATTGAATGTTTATTGATAACTTATTGACTGTTTACATGTTTATTGAAGGTTTATTGATTATTATAATATCATATTTGGCATGTTATTGAACCAATACTGAAGGTTTATTGAAGCTTTATGGAGTGTTTCCTTCTTTATTATTGTTAACTGCATTTTAAATTGGCATGTTATAGAACCGATACTGAATGTTTATTGAAGTTGTATTGATACTTTGCTGCATGTATCTGGAATATCATTGCCCCAATATTGGATGTTTATTGGGACCACAAGTATCACTCAACTAAGAATGAAGGGGGGAAACGGACCTAATTCTTTCTTTGAGTAGGAAGAAAAACTGTTAACATCAATATCGTATTTATGGTTGGTGTAGTTGGGGACTGAAATATATCGCATCTTTACTGTCTGTATATGGCATGTCAATTGTGTGTGTGAAGGGAGTATTGTGTGTAAATTGGATGTCTATTGTGTATATATTGCATGTCTATTGTCTGTATATTTCATGTCTATTGTGTGTGAATTCCGAAATATTGTGTGTTTATTGCTTGTGTACTGTGTGTATATTGCATGTCTATTGTCTGTATATGGCAGGCCAATTTTGTGTATATAGTTTGTGTGTTGTCTGTGTGTTGGTCGTCGAAACGCAAGTGAATTGTTGTTCATTTTGTGTATATTGTCTTTGTTTCTACTTTGATGGTACTGAGCTGCCGAAAACCTTTCGCATGTTTAGACACCTATTATGATGCAACACATTGCGATTAATGGTGGCTTGCATCAACAATGACATATCGCATTGCAATGATGTAATACACTTAAAAATCCATGTTCAAATCCCAATTCACATATGCAGTCTTCAAATTCCAATTCAATGCAGTTTGGTTAACAAACATGTAAATGTCATGGAGGAGTTAGCGGTACAATTCAAAAAGGACCCGTACGAGAATATTGTGTATTTACATTACTTTGAGAAAGGACATTCCCAAAACCTTGTGATGTACCATTTGTCATCTTCAACCAATATCATGGGAAGTAAGCATCTCCCCTTGTTATCTCCGCAGCCAATTTCAACCGAAAAAAAAGGCATGTTGTGCGAGGTGCAAGTAGCTAAGGGAAGCTGAGCGCTGAAAAGCTCAATGTACTTTAACACAAACATGCCACAATCGCCTCTGAAGCAAAACAAGAACTCGATCAATTCAACTAATGACATTCTAACGTAATTGACAATTGAAAGTAATAAAAATAAATAAAAAGTTGTGCTTACTCATTAGACTGTTGTGGAACATCCACACGCTCTATTGGCCACGGACACCACCAATCTCGGCTGCAATTGTTTGCATAAACACCTTCTTCATAAAAGTCGATGGTGTTGAGAAGATTTGGAAGCGTAATTGATAGCGGGGCGAGTTCTTCCTTTATGATGTCATCTGGAATTAGTGAAACCTTTGAATCGTACACTTTGATTTCACACAATACCAGATCAATCATTACAGCCACCCAATGCTTGTACTTCGTCAACATAAATGGGGTATACACCTTATAGACGTTCTGCCAATCCATCCCACACGGAGGAACCTTCCCATTTACAACGTTTAGTAAACTTTTTCTGATTTTCCACCCAACCTGCTGTTTTTTCCTTTTATTCTCCGCAAAGCAAGTACTTATGTGATTCTGTGAAATACAAAACAATCAATGGTTAAACACCTCCGATAAAGGTGTGTATGGATAATGTGTAATTATTAACGGCACTTGGTCAAGGCCGATGACATACCATAAAAAAAAACATCGGTCGTTGTCCAGTCAGCTATTTCAACTTCCTCCAACTGTTGTTGTCGCTTCCGCATGAGATACAACCCCAAATCAAGGTGCTGCAACATGTTTTTCTTGTCAATCTCATAATCTATGGACATTAAAACAAATGCATAATCAATTACACTTACATCTCCCTTCAGCCATCCATCAGCTTTCACGAGGGAAGCCAAGAATTCAATCTCAGCTTCCACGTTTCCAAATTGCATCACCAAACTATGAATATAAAACAGTTTTAGAAAATGGCCAATATTAAAAATTATATACAGTCATGCTTCTATCTTATAATTGCAAGGGACTTACTTTGGGTTCTGGCGCCATTCCCAACAAAGTTTCAGCAAATTCACCAGATCATCATGGGGAATCGCCTTCATTGGGTCTAACATCTTCAAGTCCAGTTGTCTGTGCCCAGTTTTTGGAACCAATTCACTGGCTTCAATGATCTTCCACTTCGGAATGATCCTCTTCCTTTTCCTTAATTGGACCCCTTGTGCCAAGCTTTACCGTTATGATTCAACCAGATGTTCAACTTAGATAGCACAGCTGTGTGTTGATCCAAATCAATGTCCCCGATACTAAACTCAAGCTTGTGTCCCCTCCGTGCTCTCGCCAATGTCACCCCCAAGCAACATGACTTCATTATCTTCTTTCTCACATTGGTTTTTTTGCACTTCCTTTTCCTCACTTCTTTGTCTTTTCACTTCCTTGCCCTCCCTTTTTTTCTTTGCAGTCCTTCCCACCTTTTCCTCTCCCTTCGTTTTTTCTTTTCACTTCCTCTCCCTCACTGCTCTGTCTTTGGCCTTTTTTCCCTTTGCTACTTTTTACTTGCACTTGCTCTCCTTCACTTGTTTTCCTTTGCCCTTCCTCTACCTCACTTGGTTTTCCTTGCACTTCACCCCCTTCAATCCCCTCCTCTTCCTTTTCCTCTCCCTCTATTACTTGGCCCTTCACCCCCTTCAATCCCCTCCTCTTCCTTTTCCTCTCCCTCATTTCTGTTACTTGGCCCTTCACCCCCTTCAAACCCTTCATCTTCCTTTTCCTCTCCCTCATTTATGTTACTTGGCCCTTCATCCCATTGAATGTCATCCATTTCCTCACTTCCCTTAAATAGATGTGAGACGACACAACGATTCGTCCTCTCTTTCAGTAAAGCTAGGTCCCTCCTTACTTCCTGCTCAAACTGAGGACCTAAACATTGGTCCAACAGTTTTTCCATCCGTATGACCTTTAAGTGAAGGACGTCTTTTTCCCGCTTTACTTGAAACAACTCGGACCTCAACAAGCTTACCACCTTGTTCAACTCATCAAGATCACCACATGAAGAAGGAATTGACTCTGCCGAGACAACAGCAGGGCGATCCTGTGGCCAACTCCAATATGGTTGTCTCATTTCCTCTTCACTCGGACATAGCGCCCGCAACTGAACTGACTGTTTCAGAATACAGACAAGAGTCATATTAAATCATTCTACTTCATAATTTCATTCAATCTTATCAATAGTTCCAAGGGCTGCAAACCAAACCTCTTTGCTCTGGAAAAAATAATTGTTCAACTTTCTCATCTCTGGAACAGACGTAGTAGTTCTCCATCGCAAAATACGCGGGACAGCGGTCGGATCAACAACCTTGCAGTAATTCAGGTCCGCCATTCTTGGAATTAATTCATATACCCAAATCTACACAATTCACAGGACAAAAGTCATTATTTATGTTTTAAAGAAAAACAAAACATAACTGACATGAACATTATTACCATGTACCTGGAAAGCATACGTGAAACCTTTAAAACTCCAGCCACTCCTTTGCGCTTCACCATGCTTATCCTTCTTGCCCTTCTCATTTCTCCGGCTTGTTCCCGTTACCTTACTTTTCCCCTTCCCTCTTCCCTCTTCATTTTCAAAGCTTTTCACATACTTTGTTGGTGCAGAAAATAGACTGTCTTGGTTTTTGTCAAAGGACACCGAACCCCACGGATACCTGTTGAACGCATCCAAGTCCTCTACAAGGGTCAGGTAATTTAGATTGATGTTCAAATGTTTGTCCCTTCCCAAAACCACTAACTCAGCAAAGTAAACAAGAGCTAGCTTGTAGATGTCATCTTCCTCTGTGCACCTCAGAAATGCTTCTTCTAAAGCATTGCATGTAATTCCATCGTCTATAAAATATCTTTCCTGAAGTCTGATTTCATCACTCTCTCCACTGGAAACTTCAGGCACTTCCCCAAAACGAAGCCCTGTGATCAAACAGAAATCCTGACGAGTGAACTGAGCAACGTCACACCCTAATAAGAAACTCAGTCCATCCAAGTCTTTCACACCCTGCCCCACTACTCTACGCAACACAGCCCCATGCACAATCTGCCCGCTAAACTGAATCTTATCTATATTCAGAAGATGGCAAAAGCATGATGTCTTGAATTGTTCTAATTGTTCCGCACTCAACTTCGCTCGAATTGCAGCTAGAGATGAATTTGCATGTGAGCAGTTGTTCACCCGTGATGAATATGCCTCTGCCTCTGGCCATACCAGCTCCACGTTGGATCCCATTTCCTCAAATACAATGTCAAATAACGTGAACCCATATACTACCATGTATTTGCACAATCACAACTAGTCAACCAGGCACATTACAAATTTTACAAATTACATGAGCATAGGGATTACTGATCACAGGCTTTAACATCATCAACGCAATGTGACACATTTTGTGCAAATACATGTTAATGCAATGCTTATGTGAATTAAAAACAATTTCACCTGTTTTATTTATGGATCCATACTCGTGTGAGTGCAATCTAGGCAAGTTCTGCACTTCACACACATGACAATTATTGTCATTTCATACACAACACAAACTACATAAATAAGAAATATAGTGGAAGGAAGCAAAGAAAAGCATCTACTCTGCTATCTGCTTGCTAAGCAATTGTCAGATTTCATCTTTCTTTCTAGCTTTTTCTTCAGTCACAATCGTCATAGATCAACCTTTATTTCAAATGCTTTGCACTTTTATTCATCAGTTTATTATTATCTGTTCTCATTTATCATAGCCAAATTTAGTAACAAATGAAATAATATTTATTTCAAAAAATATATAAATTCTAGCGCCAGAGAGGTACTCTGCACTCTGCACTGCTTCAAATGTGGAAGTTTTTGAGGGCCTCCTCCAATTCAACACCATTATCTTATTCATATCATTACTGACATGTTATTGACATGTTATTAACATGTGATTGACTTTATTTTCATTCGTTTTTTAACATATACCCAAGCAACAATTAACATGCAATTCAAGCACAAAGAAGAGATGCCAAATCCAACAACATTGATGGTACAAATTTGGGAAAACCATTACTCTAACCCAAACTCAAATTCCATAAATTACTCATCAAATGCTTTGCACTTTTATTCATGAGTTTATTATTATCTGTTCTCATTTTTCTCACGCAAATTTAGTAACAAATGAAATAATATTTATTTCAAAAAATATATATATTCTAGCGTTAGACAGATAATCTGCACTATGCACTGCTTCAAATGTGGAAGGTTTTGAGGGCATCCTCCAATTCAACACCATTATCTTATCCATATCATTATTGACATGTTATTGACTTCATTTTCATTCGTTTTTTTAACATATACCCAAGCAAAAATTAACATGCAAGTGAAGCACAAAGAAGAGATGCCAAATCCAACAACATTGAAGGTACAAATTGGGGAAAACCGTTACTCTAATCCTAAACTCAAATTCCATAAATTACTCACCAAATGCTGGTTATTGAACAATCGCAAGGTGTCTGTGTGGGGTCTTTGTGTGGCTTTGCTCCAAAAATGGAACCTATCACTTCCAAAGAATACGGCTTCTCTCCTTCCCCTTCCCTGCTTCGCCACTTCACTGTTTCAAAATCCACTCCTCTGCCCTTTCCACTCAAACTAAATACTTTTTCAGGGTCTGACCGTTGCCTTCAGCCGTCCGTTTCTCAGAGCTTGACCGTTGCCTTCAGCCGTCCGTTTCTCAGAGCTTAGTGGTTTCTCAGAGCTATGGGTTTTAGAGCGATGAGTTTTTGCCGTTCAAACTTCGAACTTGCCTCTTCTTTTTTTTCTTCTTTTTTTTCGGACCTGCTGGATATTAAATTCGGGTTTGAGTTCCTCACCTACCTGATTGTACAACTTTATCTCAATTCTCCCTAGCCCTTGGATTGATCTAATGACTATAAAGTGAACCCCTTATAACTTACCCCTTATAACTTACCCCTCATTATAGTCTGAGCGGAGTTTATTACCTAATGGCCCACCTGTTAATACGAGGTACGGTAACAGGTCGATGTGTCCAGTTATGGGAGTTTCGTTTCTAATAAGTCCATTTTGCGAACTAAATGAATTCAAAAGGAAATTATATTAGTAAGGGACTTATAGCTCAAGTTGTTAAGTATTTACTCATGCATCTGAGATCTTATGTTGGATTCCTCTTTTATCAATATCGCTTGTTTTTAAAAACATTAACAAATTTAAATTAGGATCCCACATTCTACTTTTTGTACCCAACAATGATTCTGCAACTTTTAAAACCTAGCTTTTTCCTCTCAACAAAATTTAGAAAAGAAAAAGTGGGCACTTATTAGGAATGAAAAAAGTCATGAATCGGGAATAAAAACGTAGGAGTTTTTTATTAACGAGTTTTTATTTTATTGCCAAATCCATACCGAAGCCCAACAAACCCACCACTTATTGTCGAAGCCTTACTGGATAAACAACAAAGGTAAGGAACTTTGCTTATAAAATCCTATGAAAAAAAAAAAAAAGGGGGGGGGGGGGGTGGGGTTTTGTCGATGTGAGACAAAAAGCATTGCATTGGTTTTCTATTGAGGCCCAAAAAAGTCACGAGAAGCCCAAAGACATTCAAGGCCCAATATAATATATAATGTTGGTCATACGTTAATTCAAGCTGTATTTTGGGAATTAATTTATTAAATAAATATATAAATAGTGTACATGCCATACCAAACCAATAATACATTTTTCTTATGCCAATCACCTACCAAGCTCATATGAACCCAAGTCATGTGGTTTACGGGGCTTGCATGAGGGATTGTGGTGTAGAAGGTTACGGAGGTCCACAAGGCCCACGGAAACTCTTGGATAATGGAGACTTTGGGCTAGCTACTTGGGAGCACCAAAGTCCAAACTCATTACTTAGAGTTCTCCAATGTGGGTGAGCAAATAAGATATTTTTCAAGCACTTCCTTTTACCCATAGGAAATAGTCATTTTCCAAATGTCTACCTTTACCTGTTGGAAACAAGCCTTTTCCAGCACTTCTTATTACCCACTGGAAACAAGCAGTCTCTAGCGCTTGTTTTTACCCATAGGAAATAATCAATTTATGGTACCGAGCTTCACTTACTGGAAAATAGCATGCCCCAGTGCTCCCTTTTAAACATTGGAAATAAGCTGGTTCCAACACCTCCCTTTACCTATTGGAAATAAAGGAAAACTCTCACCGTCTATAAATTAGGAGGCTCAGCCAAAACCAACCCCTCTTGGTTGCTGCAAGCTTCTCAGCAACCATGAGAACTCACCTTTCCTTAGCTACTGCAAGCATTCTAGTAGCCTTCACAGTCATTCCTCAGGCATCACAACCATGTCTTCTACTTCTACTTTCTCACCCTTGAAATCCATCATCTCCTCTATAAAGCCTCACCAAGCATAACTCCAAGCTTTTCCTTCCTTCCAAGCTATAAACACCATGGCCTTCAAACCTTAAGCTTTTCCTCTCATCCTCGTTCTCTTGAAACTCTTAAATCCTCATAGTCATAGCCACAAACAACAGATTATCAACACTGAAACTCAAGCATATCTAACACCAAGCCAAGCACATGCATTCTAATTTGCTAAACTTGTGGATCTTTAGCTTCCACACTCCAAGCTCTCATGCCAAGCCTGTGCAGCGTCAATGCACCATCTTCAACTCTTCGTCAATCTGCCGGAAACATCCGCACAAAACGTGCAGTCGCTAGAAGAAGAACAAAGTACTCCTCTGGGACTTGCTTCTCCATCGGGATACTTTGGGTCTAGTTCTCGCTAATTCAAAAAAAAGGGCAACAAAGACTTGATTCACCACTCTATGGCGGTCCAAGAATCAACAAGCCCGGATGAGCCTTCCGAGGGAAAAAGACCCCAACACTTTCAAACAACAATATTTACAAAAGAGGAGGCATCCCTTTCCAATTATGTAGGACAGTTACATAAGAATAATTTTGTTCATTCTTTAGCAACATAACATGTCCTTGCTATAAGAACTTCAAAATATTTCGTTAGCACTTTTTAACATAGTTAATTTTTTTTTTTTATTTATAGCAAACTAGTATTGAATTGGCAAAGAAAAAGAAGTACATGATTTACATAAAGGGAGTTGTTACTAATACTCCAAGAAAATCATCATGGATTCCTTACAAAAACACAAAGGAATTGCACTTGTACGTAATGACTATTTTAGAGTGTGAATAATTTGGCCTATATAAATTGTAAACATGTAAAAAAAATTAAAACAAAATCATCTAAAACGTACAAATTATTCAAATAAAATTGCATATTGTTAGATGCCAGATTAACAAAATAAGTTAAAGGGCTGGAAGCTGGAATGTCATTGGGGCGGCAGTATCGGTTCTACATCATAGCCTGCATCATCAGTCATCTGAGCCTGAAACTGTCCAAACTATCAACAGAAGCTTTGAGAGCAGCGGAAACCTCCTCTTCTTGCACCATAGATCACAACAGTTCTGTGTGAAGATCAAGCAAAACCTCTGTGCATGCAAAACGAATGGTCATGAACACGCCCAATGGTTCCAAGGGAAGTTTTTCACACTCAGGAACATTGATTTTCATTTGTTTATGCAAGAAATTAGGAAGTTTTTTGGTTAGGTATAAGCAAAAATAATAGACAGATATTCATATAGAAAAATTATAATACGGAGTACCTAAATTTGCTCAATCTTCCAATGCCCGAATGACCAAACCCAGCTGGCCTGATCTCATTGTCATAGTTTGTGATGTTTGTTAACAACAAGATTGGCCTCACCAACCCTTTGAGGCAAGATCCCCCAACTTAGTTATTAGACATCCCTTGCCATACATTGCCCCTGTCGCTCATGAAAACTACCAATATGATTACAATCAAGCAAACTACCTACCACTACTTGGACTACAAAATGGAGGTGATCCCCCAAGCTCTTTCTTTTACAAAGGCTCTCAACTCTCAAGCCTCTCTCTTTTACAAATGGCGCTCAAGCCTCTCTCTCTCTCTCTCAATTTAACAATATGTAAACATCCATAGAGAAATAGAAATAGAAAACACAAAAGCTCCAAAGTGGATGTAGCCTAATTATAGGTGAACCACTCAAAATCATGTGTTTATGTGTGTGATTGTGATTTTCCTCTCTAATGATGGTGATCCAAAAATCTCCATCAAAACTGTTGATATATGCAAAAATAATAATATCATTCATATAGAAAATGTAAAACACATGTACCTCATATATCATTAAATATATTCCACATGCTAACTGTTGATGCGAAAAAGTGGTTTGACACGTGGTTCGCCCAACTTAGTGATATTGTGTCTTCAGAAGGGAGTTAGTCTTCGGAAGATCAAGTTCCTGCAAAAAGGGAACTTTCGGTAAGACCTTGGGGTACCGGTGCGGTACCGGCCGAAGGCTCTCCGATGCTTAAGTAAGTACGGATTTAGTAAATATCATATTACAGATCAAGCGATAGCGTACCGTTGATCGTTCTCCCCCTCTTTTGGGAATAGAGGTCTCCTTATATAGGCCTTGGGAGGCGCGCATCATGTTTATATTTCCGATGTGGGACTGTAGGAGTTGGTCGTGAGCATGACACGTGTCCTAGGTCAAAAGTATCAGGATGTGTAGGATTCGGTAGGGGATATGCCGAAGGGCCTGTGATGTCAAGTTGTCGTTTCCGTCCACGTGTCAGGTGGTCATTGGTCGTTAATATACGGTATAAACAGTAGTCCCCCAAGTTATCTTCCGAAGGTTCTTCGGAAGGGAATTTGTTTCCATCCTGAGAGTTCATAGATGCCCTGCCGTTCGGCAAGTTTGTTTGTGGAAGGCTCCCCTGAGATCTGAAGGGTCGCCGATGCTGAGAAGGGTGAAGGCAGGGACGCTTCGTTTCCCATGCCTGGGACGTGGAGACGCTTCGCCTTCTGCACCCGGCGTGCAGAGACGCTTCGTCTTCTGTACCAGGCGTGCAGCTGACATCACCATCCACCGGGCGACACGTGGCCAATGAAGCGACGTCTGACGGCTGTAATTATGAGCCGTTTGGTTTCCCGAGGCGTACCGTTGCAGCCCTCTCCCTATAAATAGAGATCGCTTCAGACATAGAGCTCACTTTGCATTTTAGAGTGACGCGAGAGCTCTGCGTAGGCGATTTCAGAGGAGTGCGAACGGCAATAGAGGCGATTTTCGAAGGGGTTATCGGCAATCAAGGCGATTACCGAAGCGTCTGAACGGCAATCAAAGTCTCAACAATACCCAAGGTAAGTTACCGTTCGGTAGCCTAATAATTTTTCTTTATATTTCCGCGTGCTTTCGTAGTATAGGCTTAGCCGATCGTCTATAGGGGCCCTCCTTTGGTAGTCTAGCGAACTATAGGTAGTGGCGTAGACATCGGTAGGGTAGTTCATTACAGAGCCTTAGCCATCCTTTTTCTTTTTTCTTGTAGATGTCTTCTAGCGAGTCCTCCTTCGGCAGTGAGCCCAACGCGTTCGATGAGGAGTTGTCATCGGGCTGGGACACGTCCAACGGGGCTGCGAGCCTCGGAGCCGAGAGTGGAGAGGACACCGATGTGGAAGTTATCGGTGAGGAGGTGACCTCCGTTCCTGTCCACGGCGTCGGCAAAGGACTGATGACGGGGCAGCCTCTTCCCTTGGCCGCGGTCTATAGGGATGGTACCCGCGTCGGTACCTTCGACGCCAGCCGGAGGCTTCCACCTCTGGGCTCGACGATGTCGTCGCCGGTCCGTCCCGGCCGAGGGTCACGATCGTCCATCGAGAGCGGTCGAGGATACCGTTGGGTATACCGAAGAAGACCCTGTTTGGGGTCGATTACTTGGAGCCGAACAAGCTCACCGAATGGGAGCTTGAAAAGATTAGGGCCGAATACCTCATCCCAGAATCGGTGAAGATGAGGATCCTGAGCCCGACCGAGTCCCTCAGCGACCCCGGGGATGGCGAAGTCACCTTTTTCACCGACGTGCTACTGCAGGGGGTCAGGTTGCCGTTGCAACCTGCCGTCCAGAAGATTCTCGCCCAGATCGGGTATGCCCCGGGCCAGTACAACCCCAACTTCTGGGTGGCCCTGATGGGGGTGATTGCTGCATTCGGGATTGCCGGGGAGGGGGAACCCTCCTATGAGCAATTCTCGCACTTGTACAGCATCACGAAGTCCAAGAGTGCCGATCACGGCGGTTGATTACAGGCGAACTGCCTGAGGGCCTCCGAGCGGGGGCACTTCGTCAGCTCGGTGCCAACTTCCCAGAAGTCGTGGAGAAATCGGCGGGTACTACTCTCCGGCGATTGGGAATCGCCATCGGGAGTTTCCCGTCTGTTCCCTGTGCCCAGGACTTTCCAAATTGCCGGTAGGTTCTCTAGTAGCCGATCCGTAAACTGTATTTCTGTTTCCTTCTGATGTTTGTTTACTGATTCTCTCTCTCTTTTTTTTTTGTATTTTCTCGGTAGGCAAAATCAAGCAGCCGACCCCCTCTCAGGCTGAGATTCAGCAGCTCGAGAGAGTGAGGCTGAAGGTCCCGGCTGCCGATCGGATCTACCCCCGCTTTCTCTTTACCGACAACCTCATCAGAGCCAGGCTCGTCGACCCTGCCGAGAGTAAGTGTACTTAAACATTTCCTTTGCTTGAGTACTTCGCTTGCCGACTGACTATTTTTGATCAGTGACGGACGCAAGGAAGGCTGCCGAAGCCAAGAAAATGAGCGAGTTGTCCAAGAGGAGGCTCATGATGGGTCTGCAGGGCAAAAAACAAAGGAAACAGCCCGAGGCGCCTTCCGTCCGGCAGTCCACTGATCCCGAGGACGTAACCTTGGCGGAGCGGCTGCGTCAGCTAGGAGCCGAGCCCGTTGCCTGGCCCTCTGTCGAAGTTTCCGCACCGAGGCAGTTGGAGGCCGAGGCCGCTGCCTCAAGAGCAGCCGGCAAACGACCGGTGACGGTGGACCTGGAGGCTTCGCCGGCTTCCAAACGGAGCCGTCCGTCGGAGGCTTCAAGGGCCGTATTCGCGGCGGAGGACGATGACGGACCTACCGAGGCCGTCACAATCGCCTGCCCGTCGAAGACGGTCCAATTCGTCAACCATATGATCCTCGGGTCGCAGATGGAGCTGCCGGAGGTTGACGAGTTGCCGAAGAAGATACTTCGGGAGCAGGCGGGACGTGCCTTCCGACTGCAAGCAGAGGTAAGATTTTATCTTTCGGTGTTGTCCTTTCGTTATTATTAGTATTTTCCTGACCATCTTCCTCGTGTGCAGGCGTCCATGGAGATGTGGCTGTGCGTCAAGCGGGCCATCTCCGCTGCCGAACGGGCGAAAAGGGCCTACGATGACGGCAGGGCCAAGGTTGCCGAAGCCGGCAAGGCGCTCCAGGAGCACGCCCAGCTGCTCAAGGAAAAGAGGCCGCCGAACGGCAAGCTCTCGCTTCGGAGGCGAAGGCGGAACAGATGCGGGCTGCTTTGGAGGCAGCGCGGGCGGCAGCGCGGGATGCCGAGGCTGTTTCGGAAGCCATTCAGGATGCCCTGCAGGAGTCCGAGCGATCCAAGGCCGCGGAGATCGAGGCTGCCGTTCACTCAGCTGTCCAAGGCTACCGTTCATCTGATGAGTTCACTACCCTGCTGGACAAGGAAGTTGGCTCGGAGATGGCGGATCTACTGTACCGGTTCAAGCGGTACAATCCCGGACAGAAGCTGAACTTGAACTTCGCCGCTGATCCTCCTCCCCTTCCGGAGGGACTTACCGAAGAAATGATCGAAGACTACGAAGGGGAGGACGCCGCCGAGGCGCCCGGGTCTGCCGAGGCCACCACCGTTGCTGAAGCCACTGCCGAGGCCACTGCCTGAGGGCCGTTCTTTGTACTTGTTCATTTGTTTCTATTTTTAGTATCTACTTTGAACACATTGGTGCCGAGGGCACCTTTTAATTTGAATCTTAATTTTTATTCAATTTTCAAATGTCTCAAGTGTGAGTTCGTTATAACTGCTAACTGCCGTAGGCTAATTGTTAAGTTTAAGTATTCCGTAACTGCTAATTGCCGTAGGCTAATTGCCGATAGAGTGGTAAATCCAAATTTCACCATGTCCCGACGGGATCAGTAGGGTAAAAATGATGACAATCGCTTATTGCCGTAGGCTAATGTGGAATGCCGTAGGATGTTTATCATTTAACTGCCGTAGGCCAATTTGATAATTAAAGGGAGGCTAAAGTAATAGTGCCGAGGGCTTTCTATTAATTCCAGTAGAACAAATACATTGAGTAATTACAGTTTCAACCTGCCGTAGGCTAGGTCACTTGTAGTAGTATTTGAGATGTTCTACGTTCCAAGGATGGCCGAGGGCCTTGCCGTTGGAGCCTCTCAATCGGTAGGTTCCCGAGCGAAGGATACCGATGACTTCATAAGGTCCTTCCCAGGAAGGTCCGAGGGTTCCTTCCGTGGTATCCTTCGTCGCAAGCGACACCTTGCGCATGACCCAGTCCCCGATTCGGAAAGAGCGGGGTCTGACCCTAGAGTCATAATACCGAGACACACGCTGTTTGTAGGCTTCATTCCGAAGGTTGGCCTGTGCTCGGTGCTCCTCGAGTAGGTCAAGGCTTAGAGACATGGCCTCCTCGTTCTCCTTCGGTGCGAAGGCTTCCGTTCGGTAGGAAGGTTCGCCGATTTCCACGGGTACCACTGCTTCCGATCCAAAGGCCAGAGAAAAAGGGGTTTCTCCAGTGGACGTTCGGTAAGACGTCCGAATGGCCCACAGTGCTTCGGGAAGCTTTTCCGGCCAGGCTCCCTTTGCCTTGTCCAGCTGCCGTTTCAGCAGTTTCTTCACTATTTTGTTTATTGCTTCGACCTGACCGTTCGACTGGGGATGGGCTGGTGATGCAAAAAACAAGTTGATTTTCAAACGGGTGCAAAATTGTCTGAAGAGTTCCGAATCGAATTGCCTGCCGTTATCGGTAATGATAGCATATGGGATACCGAATCGGCAACATATGTGAGTCCAGACGAAATCTTCAATCTTTGCTGCCGTTATGGTTGCAAGAGGTTCGGCTTCTACCCATTTGGTGAAGTAGTCAACGGCAACCACTGCATATTTTACCTGCCCCTTGCCTTGCGGCATTGGGCCAATCAGGTCCAGTCCCCATTGTGCGAAAGGCCAAGGACTTACAATCGGTGTGAGAGGTTCAGCAGGGATATGTGGGACATTACCGAAGCGCTGGCATTTGTCACACCTCTTCACTAGTGAATTGGCGTCCTGGTGCATGGTAGGCCAAAAGTATCCCTGCCGAAAGGCTTTGTAAGCGAGTGATCGGGATCCAGAGTGGTCGCCACACACACCGCTATGAATCTCCCGAAGGATGTACTCCCCCTGCTCTGCCGTGAGGCATTTGAGATACGGGGTAGTGTAGCCGCGCTTGTAGAGTACATCGTTGATAACTGTGTATCTTGCTGATCGGTATCTCAGCTTTCGGGCCTGGGCTTTATCCTCAGGAAGGGTGCCGTTCGTCAGGTATAAGTAGATGGGAGACATCCATGTATCCTCATACCGTACGGCACACGCTTCGGAGGTTACCGTGCTCGGTTGGGCAAGGATCTCCACTGGTACCTTTCTTCCGACTTTGTCGTTTATCGCCGAAGCGAGTCTTGCCAAAGCATCGGCATGGCTGTTTTCGCCTCTGGGGATCTGTTTGATCTCGTATGCTTGGAAACTTCGGAGTAGCTGATGGGCGGTTGAAAGGTAGGCGTACATGGAGGCATCCTTGGCGGCGAAGTCTGCCGTTACCTGGTTCACAATGAGCTGGGAGTCGCTGTGAATTCGGATTTGCTTTGCATTCATGCTCTTGGCTAACCGAAGGCCGGCCAAGAGGGCTTCGTATTCCGCTTCATTGTTGGATGTCCGGAAGTCGAATCGGAGGGCGTACTCGATTTTGAGTCCGTCCGGTGTTGTCAGCACCAAGCCCGCTCCGCATCCTTGCTGGTTTGCCGAGCCATCGACGTGCAAACCCCAGACGGGAGTTGATGTGTCGAGGCGTTCGGCGCCTGGTTGATCCGGCAAGATGGTCTCGGTAATTGCCTCAGATGTCGGTTGTACTGTCGCTGGGGTAAGCTCGGAGATAAAATCGGCAACAGCCTGGCCCTTCTCCGCGGGCCTCGGAACGAACTGTATGTCGAATTCCCCGAGTTCGATCGCCCATTTGATCAATCGGCCCGAAATTTCTGGTTTCTGGAGGACTTGCCGGAGGGGTTGGTTGGTCAGGACTTTGATCCCGTGTGCCTGGAAGTATGGCCGAAGTCTTCGTGCCGAGACAACAAGGGCTAGAGCCAGCTGCTCTAATGGGGGATACCGAAGTTCCGCACTCTGGAGTGCCTTGCTGACATAGAAGATTGGTAATTCTGCCTTCTCTGGTTTCCGAATTAGTACCGAGCTGACGGCAGTTCCGGATACCGAAAGGTAGAGGTAGAGAATTTCCCCAGGCAGCGGTTTTGACAAAAGGGGGGCTTTGCTCATGTAGTTCTTCAGGGCTTGAAATGCGTTATCGCATTCGGCAGTCCATGTGATATCCCGTTTGCCCCCTTTCAAGGCTTTGAAGAACGGTACACATTTATCGGTAGCCTTCGATATGAAGCGGGTCAGGGCGGCCACGCGTCCGGTAAGGCTCTGAATGTCCTTCGTCGTCTTCGGCCTCTCCATATCGATGATTGCCTTTATTTTCTCGGGATTCGCCTCAATCCCCCTCTGACTGATCATGAATCCGAGGAATTTCCCGGAAGATACACCGAAGGCGCATTTCTTCGGGTTCAGCCTCATCCTGTAGTCTTTTAGTATGCCGAACATGATCGATAAGTTCTGCAGGTGATCTTCGGCAGTTCTGCTTTTTACCAACATGTCGTCAACATAAACCTCCATGATGTTGCCGATGTAACCGGCGAAGATTTTGTTGACGAGCCTTTGATAAGTTGCCCCCGCGTTCTTCAGACCGAACGGCATGACATTATAACAGTACAACCCTTTGTCCGTTATGAATGCGGTATGTTCGCTGTCGGGAGGGTGCATGAATATCTGGTTATAGCCGGAGTAGGCATCCATAAAGCTCAGCAGTTCGTGGCCGGCAGTGGCATCCACGAGCTGGTCTATCCGTGGTAACGGAAAGCTGTCCTTCGGGCAGGCCTTGTTGAGATCGGTATAGTCTTGGCACATTCGCCACCCGCCCGTGGACTTTCTTACCATGACGGAGTTGGCAAGCCATACCGGATACGTTGCTTCCCGGATGAAACCGATGGTTTGAAGTTTTTCGACTTCCGTGCGCATCGCCTCATACCGTTCGGCATCGTATGATCGGCGCTTCTGCCTTACGGGCTTATAAGCGGAGGAGATGGTGAGTTTATGGCTAATCACGTCCGGGGCGATGCCGGGCATGTCCTCGTAAGACCATGCGAAAACTTCCGAATGGTGCCGCAAGAAGTCTATGAATTGCGTTCGGAGGTTCGCAGTGAGTCTAGTGCCGATTCTAACCTGTCGATCGGGCTGCTCATCGCTCAAGGTTATGGTCTCCAATTCTTCGGCAGGTTGTGTGTGAGGGGTGGGAGATTCATCTCTAGGGTCGTCAACCGGTCCAGTACCGTTCGGTAAACCCTGCACCGTCATGGTCTCGTTGGGGAGTTTGAACGAGGTTGCCTTGAGCGCCGTAGCGTAGCAAGTCCGCGCGCTCAACTGATTTCCCCGGATTGCCCCCGTGCCGTTCGGGGTAGGGAACTTCATCAACAGCATGTGGGGCGAAAGATGCGCCTTGATCCTCGTCAGTGCCGTTCGGCCAACGATAACGTTGTATGCCGTCGGGCAGTCGACGATGAGGAACTGATCGTACGTTGTTGTTTTTCTCGGCGCCGTGCCAAATGTAATTGGCAGTCTGACACTACCGATCGGTTGGACCAGTCTCCAGAGAAGCTTAACAGAGGTGTCAACTGCCGGTCGACTTGGTTGTCATTGATTCCCATCTCTCTGAAAGCTTCAGCAAAGATTACGCTCACGGAGCTCCCGGTATCGATCAGCACTCGCCCTACATCGTAATCGGCAATTTCAGCTCGGATGATCATGGGTCGTCGTGGGGATAGAGGATTCCCTCTTCTTCCTCTTGGCAAAATGTGATCGGCTCCCAATGAACTTTTGGTGTTTCCTGGAACCGATTCACCTCTATTCCGAGCACCTGAGGAAACTGCGCGGCACGCACATACTGTTTCATCGAACGGTGGCTCATCCCCGCAACGGTAGGTCCTCCGCTGATAGTGCTGATCATGTTTATCTGCCGAGGAGGGTTCGGCACCGGCGCCGATGGCTGCCGGGCGATATACTGGTCCAGTTTCCCTTCTCGGATCAGCCGCTCCACAATCTTTCTCAAACTTATACAATCTTCCGTGTTGTGGCTGTTGTGCTGATGGTATCGGCAGAATTTACCGGTCTCCCGGTTGTCTTGCCGATTGGGTCTTCTAACATTCGGCTTCGGTATGGCCTCCTGTTCGTTCATCAGAACGGTTTCATACGTGGTATTCAGCAGGGTGAAGACCTCGTTGCCGTGGTCACGGTTGGGCAGGGGTCCTCGGTTGTCGTTGCGACCATACCGCCCTTTCCCTTTCTTTGGCTGATCTCTTCGATCGTCACGGTTGTCTTTCCGCTTATGGCCCGCCGAATATGAGTCGGTCCTATCGTAGGATGGCGCCTTCGCAGGGATAAGCGCTTGGCTTGGCATCCTCTCGGCGTGCCGAAGCGCTTGGTTTTGAGTTGAAGTACTCGGCCTTGGCGTGCACCGCCGCCTGCTTCATCAGCTCATCATACGTGCGCCAGTTGCTGCTGTGTACTAGGTATCGGAAATGCGAGGACCGAAGGCCACTCTTGAAGGCGCCGTAGGCTGCCCTATCATCTGTTTCCGGACACCTTGAGTACTCGTGACTGAAACGCGCCGCATACTCTCTCATGGCTCGTCCTCTCTCTGCCGAATCGTGTACAGATCATCGGCAGAGTAAAGACGGTCCGTTTGGATCATGAAGTGATTGAGGAAAATCTGCTTCAGCTCGTCAAAAGAATCCACCGTTTCCGGCTCCAGACGGTAGAACCAATTCAGGGCTGCCTCGGTAAGTGAAGACGGGAATAGCAGGCACTGCCCCTCGTCGCTCAGACCCTTGCATCCGATGGCAGACTGAAATGAATGAAGGTGGGTTAAAGGATCTTCGGTACCAGTGTAGAAGGGTATGCGCAAGGGCTGCACTTCCCGATCCTGCCGAGAGCGACGGATGCGTCTCGTGAACGGCCCGGGCCGAAGCTTTCCCCACTCAGGTTCCTGGGAGCGAGCCTTGTCGTTTTCCATTTTCTGGACCTTCTGAAAAAGGAGTCGGACAACAGGGTCTCGGCTTGGGATTCCTTCGGCATCATAGTCTTCCAAGCGCCTTCGCGGGCTCACGGAGTTATCCCCCAAGTATTGAGTTGATACCGAACGGTAGGTGGACGTTTGCGCATCGGAAGGGATATACTCGGATGCAGACTCCGTGGAGTTCAATCCTTGGACCTTCCGAATAGGTGACTTACTTCCCCCGGCGTTCATCCGGGATTCCCGTAGTCGAGCGCTAATCCTGATCGGGGATCTCTGTCTCTCTGCCTCCCGATCATTAAGCCTGTGTCGGCAATCGGAGTAGACCTTCTTCGGTATGTGGTTGGTCCCTAGGTGTCGGCACCACCAGTTGTTTGGAGGGCGCGGGCGTTGCCCTTGCTGCCCTTCGGTGCCTCCTCCTATGAGGGGTTCCCAAGCTTTCGGAAGAGTGAGTCGTCTGGATGTTCTGCGGGTGCTGCTGGTGCAGCTGCCGTTGGGTTTCGTCCACTTTGGACGAAAGGTGGTGGTTGTGCTCCTGAAGCCTAGCCATGTCCTTTCGCAGGGATGCGATTTGGGCTACTAGCTCGGCCTCGGCGGTTGTTTGGGTTGATGGGGCGTTTCCGTAGGGAGTGCATGGGGGTAGCGCTGGGCTAGCCCCAGCTTGCCTTCCGAACGGTGCCCCGTCCTCCGATAGAAAAGTGGGTATTGAAGTGGTCCCCATGTGTTTAGGGGATAGTGGGTTAATTGTTTTTCGTTTCCCACAGACGGCGCCAAACTGTTGATGCGAAAAAGTGGTTTGACACGTGGTTCGCCCAACTTAGTGATATTGTGTCTTCGGAAGGGAGTTAGTCTTCAGAAGATCAAGTTCCTGCAAAAAGGGAACGTTCGGTAAGACCTTGGGGTACCGGTGCGGTACCGGCCGAAGGCTCTCCGATGCTTAAGTAAGTACGGATTTAGTAAATATCAGATTACAGATCAAGCGGTAGCGTACCGTTGGTTTTTTCTCCCCCTCTTTTGGGAATAGGGGTCTCCTTATATAGGCCTTGGGAGGCGTGCATTATGTTTATATTTCCGATGTGGGACTGTAGGAGCTGGTCGTGAGCATGACACGTGTCCTAGGTCAAAAGTGTCAGGATGTGTAGGATTCGGTAGGGGATATGCCGAAGGGCCTGTGATGTCAAGTTGTCGTTTCCGTCCACGTGTCAGGTGGTCATTGGTCGTTAATATACGGTATAAACACTAACTATTCTAGAAACAATAACTGAAGTTACATACATTGAAGCTTTGCAAGTGCATGCCTGAAGAAATAGCATTGGTCCAAACAACCTGTTTTACAAGTGCCCATGGAAGATAGCGTAATCGGGCACCTCATAATCTAGTAGCGTAGAACATAGCAGCTTGCAGCTCTATATTTGCAGTTTATTTAGCATGAAAAGTCAGTAAACAGTAGCTTTTAGCTCTTTGTGATGTATTTATGGCGTGCAATTAATATAAGACCAATAATATATTAGGCAAAGAACATAAAAGACCGCCTTATGTCGATGGACAGAAACAAAAGGGAAAGGTAAGATGATGAATAGGTGCATGATATATGCAACCAGCCTAGCTAGTGGCTTGGGTAGCCACATTAACTAAAATCTAAATTGATTTATGAAAGCACCATTCGTCTTTATTGAGAAGAATAGGTTAATAGAAGAAATGCAAACTACAAAAAAAAGTTGGTTTCCAACAAGTCAAAAAGGGAAAATAGAAGAATCGTAATATCATGGTTGATAGAAATTAGATCTTTTTCTTCCGTTCTTCCGGCCAGGAGATGGAAATGAAATTATACGCAAGTGCAACAAATTTAAAAATGTTATATGGATCAGGATCCTCACCAACTCAGGCCTTCAGCAAAAAAGGAGGGTCAAAATTCTTGTTACAATAGCACCGAGAGTTAGATTATAAAACCTTCAAGAGGGAAAAAAGTTAACACCAAAAAAAAAAAAAAAAAAAAAGAAAAAAGGTCAAGCATAAGTTGTAGAATTGTCTGACAAAGGTTCCAAGTATCTACAAGCACTTCAATCAATAAGGCAAGAAGTCAACACACCATGATGCATTGAATTTGGAGTATGCAATAAAGTTCAAAGCTAACCATCCTTGTCAATGAGAAAATCATCATGCTTGGGAGATGATATGTTATACTCAGCTTCCATCAATGTCAAACGCAAGTAGGTTAGTATCTAGAACATATCCAGCGAGTTTTAATTGGACGAACATGTTGTCCAGCATCAAATATATATTATCTAATTTAGAATGTGATTTGTCAAAAGCAGCAAACTCAAAAATTGCACCATTGACTTCTATCCAGCTATGCCCTGTTATCTTTTCAACACGTTTCCCTTTCATGAGCTTCCTTATGCCAGCAGCTATTTCCCATTTTTTCTATGTCGAGTACAAGTTTGACAAAAGTATGTATCGTCCACTGTGATTTGACTGCAGCTTGATCAGATGATTTCCTACAAGTTCCCCTAGCTCAAAATTCTTCTGAATCACACAGGCACCAAGCAGAGCTCCCCATACACCAGTTGTTGGCAACATTGGCATCAATCATATTTCTTGCTTCTTCCAAGTACCCAGCCCTACCAAGTAAATCAACCATACAACCGTACTGATCTACATTAGGCTCCAAATGAAAAATTTGCTTCATTGAACCAATAAGCTTACGTCCCTCATCTACAAGACCTCCATGAGAACAAGCACTAAGAACACCAATGAAGGTTACTTCATTAGGTAGAACCCCACTCTGTAACATATGTGAGAAGAAGTTCAAAGCTTTTAAAACATCCCCGTTCATTGCCAACCCACTAATCATGGCAGTCCAAGTAAAGAATCCTTGGTGGGCAACTTTCCAAAAACAGATAGAGCCACATCAATGCAACCACATTTTGCTTACATATTTACTAATGATGTTCCAAGTAACAAGTTCACCGGAATTTTATGCCTACATATGTAACCATGAACCGACTTTCCTCTATCTAGCGCCCCTAGGTGTGCACAAGAAGTAAGTACACTCGTGAATGTAGATTGGTTAGGTCTGATGCTCTCTGAAAGCATATATTTCAAGGCAAGCAATGCATCTTTATATTTGCTACATTGTGTATAACCTGCTATCAAGGCACTCCAACAAACTACATTTTTAACTGGCATTTCATTAAAAACTTTACAAGCATCTTTGTGGTAGCCGCACTTCATGTACATATCCATAAGAGCGCTACAAACATAGGCATCCCATTGTACTCTACCTGCTTCCACATAGAACCCATGAACGCACCGTCCAAACCAAATATCACCAGCCATTCCGGCAGCACAAAGAGCACTAACAACTATCACCTGATCGACCCTAATTCCCATCAATCTCATCTCCAAAAAAACACTTGATTGCTTCCAGGGCACGACCGTTTTTCACATACCCATCAATAAATGCAGTCCAAGCAACCACATCATTGTGCGTACTTTCATCAAACACATGGTTGGCAGACTCTAAGTATCCACAACCAAAAAATGCATATGTCAATGAATTCCTCACAAATTGGTCAAAATTCAATCCAAACTTGACTATATGAGCATAAAATTGAAATAGGTTTTCGTTTTCCAACTTGGAAAAGCCCTTGAGAAGCAAAGGAAAGGTGTGCTTGTCGGGAGCAATACCATTTGTGCGCATTTTTGAATAGAAAATGAGGGACCTGCGAGCTTTTGAACTCGTAGAGAATGATCTGATTATGGAATTTCATAAATGAGTTGTGGGTGCTTCTACCCCATCGAAGAGCAGCGAAACGTAGGCAAGATGACTAGGTTGAGAGGTTGCAATGAGCAGCGAAGCGTAGGCAAGATGGCTAGGTTAAGAGGCTGCAATGGAAGTAACAAGCTTGGCGAGGAAGAAAGGGTTTTGTGAGAGGCCAAAGGTGATGAGGAAGGAGTGGATTGCTTCAAATGGCCAAAGGTCATGTGCTTGTGAAAAAGAGAGAGGATGATGTCACCACCATGTAAAGGGTTGAACTTGCCAATGATGGTTCCCGACATTCAAATTCTCTTCTCCCAAAACCAAAAGCTTCTAAAGCTTTGGCTCTTCTTACTGGGTTTATGCTCCTAAATGCCTTTGGTTTGGTTCTTATAAGGTGTAAGCATTTTATCTTTTAAATGATATTGCGTGAAACCATTTGAAGCTAACTAAATGATAGTTCTGCTGCACTCAATATGTGACAATGACAAAAGTATATAATGGTTATAACTTGTAATTGAAATAAATGTCTGGGACGACTATAATCCTACATAGGCTATCCTAGCTAGCTAATCAAATTGAGGTTAGTTACGTTAATTCCCTAAACGCTTGCTCATTTGTATTAAGCTTAGACTTTGGGCATGAACCGAACTGGAAAAATATTGAAGAGATAGACCTTGTGAGGTTGAGTTTGTCTAATCACCTGCAACGCGGTTGAGAAAGGCTGTGTGGACAAAGTGGCATTGCAGCTTGAAAGCGGTGTGGTAAGCACCAGCCTGCAAGAAGATATCAAAGAGCCAGGCCCAGCAGAGGACGTCAAAGGATCCAGCAAGATTGAAAACACTCCATTCTTGATGGTTCTCGCAAGAGCAATCGTTGTATTTACAGGTCCACAGTAGCATCTATAAACATACGTAAAAGAAAACATAACAATTTTATAATTCAATAAAACCATAGAGCTAACTTAGAATTGTGATTGGTGGTCTGGCCTACTAATGAACTTACATGGGAATGTTGGAGTCAGAAAAGGATCGGCGGCCTAGTGCAAAACACAGTCCCTTGTATGTAGAATGCAACAACTAGGGACCTGGGATCCTCATCAATATTGGGCTCAGCTTTTGTAACTGATGACTTGCAGAATTGCTGTGCATGCAATAACCAATTCTATGAGGCATATTGCCTCACCTAGCGAGATTTGGAGTTCCGCCTCCTCCAAAAATAAGTGGTCATTCATTTACTTCTTGATATATGGTGAAGTTCTTTTCTTTTTCTTTTGGATGGGTTAGAGTCTTAGAGACATAAGAGATTGACGCCCTTATGAAATGTGGAAGGAACAACTTAGAAAACAATTATTTAACATTTCTCATGATCTAGTTGTATTTTTATTCCTAATGTTCAAAGAGGTCGGACCCCAACATATAAATTGTTAAGATTTCAAAGAGGACCAACCACCTGTATTACCCAACAAGGTGTTGGGTTTCAGCAAAAAAGTCATCAGGGCTATATTAGTAGTAGAATCACACATTATATGTTGTATTTATTTTGTCTAGTTTTCAATGTGAGATTGTACCTTTTAAACATAACTTATTCAAACGGGAAAAAATGGTGGTATAGCAGCTTAATCCACAGTAATTGTTTAATTATTCTTGGTGACATATGTGAACTTTGTTTCAACTCTTTTTTTCTTCAATGAGTTATTTATGTCTAATAAAATGTTAAGTTAATTCCAACAAGTTAAAAGGAAGTTTGGTGGAATTTGATAAACATTTATGCTAGGTTGTGATTAAAACTTTCTTGAAATTGAATAATTTAATGTGTCAAATTCAAATTAATTTTGATATTAAACTCAAGTAGTATTTCAAAAACCTCTAATGACTTCTATGGTGATACCCTTGGAGGATATAAAATTGTACATGAAAATGACTTGTATAATACTAGTATGAATTTTTCAAGTCACATGAGCCCCCCCACAGTTTCTGTTGCTTGCACTCAATATGTGGCAAGGGCAAAGCATACAAGGTTTGTAAGTTGTAACTTGCAATTGAAATAAATAGCCGTTATTAATTATTTGCTTGTGAAAGGAAGGAGCAGAGAATCGGTAGTGCAATAATCTGAATCCCAACCTTCGTTCTGGTACATGCATGGGAGGACTTCATGAACCATAACAGAAACTAATACTTGGAAAATAAATTAAGACGACCATAATCCTACAGAGGCTCCTATATGTTATTGTTTAAACGCTTGCTCATTTGTATAAGTTGCTCAGCCTTTGAGCATGAAACCGACGTGGAACATAGGTATCGAAAACGACATCGCCGATTAAGGTTAGAAAGAACAGCAACTCCGATGAGAGAGTTCGTGTTGGAGACAAAGCGGCATTGCAGTTGGCAAGTGGTGTGGTAACAACTAGCCTGCAATCAGACTCTATCGAAGAGGCAACGGAGATCGAAGGATCCAATAAGATATGAAATGCTTCGGCGTTGTTGGTTCTTGTAGAAACAATTGTTGTATTTTCATTTCCACACTGCAGTACCACAGTAGCATCTACACACAAATATATATATATATATATATATATATATATAACAAGAAGTAACCTTATAGGAAAGTAATTGGTGGCATCGGCGGGCTAATTTAATGAACTTACTTGGGAATATTGGGGTATGAAGAGGATCGACGGCAAAGTTGTCGACAGTGCAAAACACATGTCCTAGTATGCGGATCCCACGAACAAGGATTGGAGAAACTGCCCTTGCAGAGACCAAGAGGCAAACGATTGCAACGAAAATTGCTTTGAAGGCCATATGCATTGATTCACTACGTACGCAAATTCAACTAGTGTTAATTATTGCTAGATTGCTATAAGGAAATATAGTGAATGTTTTCTATACTCATAAGTTTGCAAATATATAACAATCTGAAAGATATACGAAAAGGAAGGAATCGCTAGATGTTGTGTCTAAGCTAAGGTGATTATACATAAAAGAAGGAAATAAAAGTGATGTCTGTTAGAGTTCATTGAATTTGCAGGTTTTTGTAATGTGGTTTTGGAAAGAAGATAGGAAAGCACAGTGAAATAACAGATTTTACAAACTTATTCAATCTTAGCCTTTGATTATATCATCCTATGAGATGAGTCCATATGTCATAATCTAATGCTTAGATCCTAGGCTAACTAAGAGATCACTTGGACTATGATCCAAGGGCTCCAATTACATTAAGACAGAAAAGAAGAAAAATTAAAAGAAACGGAAGTTTCATAGACTGTAACATAAGCAGACTGAGTTGCTTCTGCTCCAAGGTATTTAGCTCCATTGCTTTCAGCTCAAAAATCTCAGCTCAAAATGCTTTCAGCTCAAAGGGTTTAGACATCAACACTCCCTTCTAACCCTTTAGCTGATTTCACACCAAGTAAGTCTCTTAGATACACAAATCGATCCTTGGACAAAGCCTTGGTAAGAATGTCAGCAATCTGATCTTCTGTTTTGCAGTAGATTAGTTCAATCTCCTTAGCTTGAATAGCTTCACGAATGAAGTGAAACTTTCTACTGATATGTCTGGTTTTCTGGTGGAAAACTGGATTCTTAGCCATTGCTATGGCAGAGGTATTATCACACAAGATTGGTGTACCTTCCACTTGCTCTTCACCAAAGTCTTCAAGAACAAACCTTAGCCACTTAGCCTGTGATGTTGCTTCAGCAGCACTGACGTATTCTGCCTCTGCAGTAGACAAAGCTACTGTATTTTGCTTAATGGATGCCCATGAGAACATACCAGATCCAAGTGTGAATGCATAGCCTGAGGTGCTTCTTCTATCATCTTCACTTCCTGCCCAGTCACTGTCACAATACCCTATCAAAGTGGCTGATTTCCCTTTTATGAACTCAATCCCAAAATCTAGTGTGCCTTGGATGTACCTCAAGACTCTCTTGGCTGTTCCCATGTGTTTTCTAGTAGGATTATGCATGAACCTAGCAAGCAAGCTAGAAGCAAACATAATGTCTGGTCTTGTAGCTGTCAAATAGAGCAGACTACCAACAATCTGTCTATACTCATTCTCATTTGCTGCCTCACTCCCATCTTCCTTGCACAGCCTCTCACTTGCAACTAGTGGAGTCACCACAGATTTGCAGTCCTTTAGACCAAACTTTTCAATTACTTTCATTGCATATTTCTTCTGATGAAGAAATGTGTGCTTATTGGTCTGCACAACTCCCATGCCAAGAAAATGATAGAGCAGGCCGAGATCAGTCATCTCATAGTGCTTCATCATGTCATTTTTGAATTCTTCAAGCAATTTCCCACAACTTCCAGTATAAACAATATCATCCACATAAAGTGAAACAATAAGAATACCTGAAGTGTCACTTGTTTTGACATAAAGTGTTGCCTCACTAGGACTTTTCTTGAATCCTGCCCTGTTGAAATATGAATCTATCTCATCATACCAGGCTCTTGGAGCCTGTTTTAGTCCATACAAAGCTTTGTTCAGCTTGTACACCCTGATTTCTTCATTGTCTTTAACAAACCCTTGTGGCTGCTCCACATAAACTTCTTCTTTTAACACTCCATTTAGAAATGCAGACTTGACATCCAATTGGTACAAATTCCATTCCTTCTGTACAGCAAGAGCAATCAAGGTCCTAATGGTGTCCAACCTTGCTACAGGAGCAAATGTTTCATTGTAGTCTATTCCAGGTTTCTGTGAGTAGCCCTTTGCCACTAATCTGGCCTTGTTCTTCTGTACAGATCCATCTAGATTAAGTTTCGTCTTGTAGACCCATTTGACACCAATGATTGGTTTACCAAATGGTCTGTCCACTAGTGTCCATGTGTCATTTTTTTCAATCATCTCCAGTTCAGCCTTCATTGCATTTCTCCAAGACTCATCAAGGTTTGCATCTTCAAAGCTTTCAGGTTCAACAATGCAGATGTTGCACTGAGCCATGATTTCATTTACACTTCTCCATTTCTTTGGTGTGTGGTCAATGGCTTGTGAAATTCCACTTATTCTCTCCTCTTGCAGGATATTGTTTTCACCCATTTGAGTTGATGCATCCAAGTCTTGACTTGGTTCATCTTGCACTGTGGTTCCTGCATCCATTTGCAGTGGTGTGTCCAAGTCTAGACTTGGTTCATCTTGCACTGTGGTTCCTGCATCCATTTGCAGTGGTGTGTCCAAGTCTAGACTTGGTTCACAGTTCTCATTTTCTGCAGGCATAGAAACTGTTATTTCTCCCTTTTGTTCATTTTCCCATTTCCATAAACCATCCTCATCAAAATGCACATCTCTGGACAGAATTACCTTCCTAGAGCTTGGATCAAATATCCTGTAACCTTTTTCACACAGGCCATAGCCTACAAGAATACATTTGTGACTGTTCTCCTCAAGTTTGTGCCTTAGTGCTGAAGGAATTAGCACATGGCATGGTGATCCAAAGATTTTTAAGTGAGCAATTCCTGGTTTTCTCCCAGTGTAGGCTTCAAAAGGTGTTACTTTGTTTAGAGACTTAGTAGGACATCTATTTAGTAGATAAACTGCAGTATTTACAGCCTCTGCCCAAAATTCATAGGGAATACTCTTTTCATGCAGCATGGACTTTGCCATTTCAACTACTGTCCTATTCTTTCTCTCTGCTACTCCATTCTGCTGAGGAGAGTATGCCACAGTTAATTGCCTTTGAATGCCAACCTCTGCACAGAAACTGTTGAATTCACTTGACAGAAACTCTCCCACCCCTGTCACTTCTCAAGCCTTTGATCTTGTACCCACTCTGCAGCTCTGTCATGGCTTTGAATTTTCTAAAACACTCCAATGCACTTGACTTGTTTCTAATAAAATACACCCATGACATTCTAGTGCAGTCATCAGTGAATAGCAGGAAGTATTTATTTCCTGATATTGAGTCTGTTTTCATTGGTCCACAGATATCTGTGTGAACCAATTCCAAAGGATGTGATGCTCTCCAAGTAGATTCCAAAGGGAAAGAATCTCTGTGCTGCTTTCCTAACATGCAGCCTTCACAAACCACAGAGACTTGCTCCAAATGAGGCAGACCATGAACCATGCCTTGGTTTTCAAGCAGTTTCAAACTTCTCTCATTTAAGTGTCCTAGCCTTTTATGCCATGTCTGCAGGCAGTGAGAAACACTTGCTCTTAAGGCCAACTCATTTGCAGGCATCATTGTAAGTGGAAAACATCTGTTATTGGTCATCTGAACCCTCACAATCAGATTTCCTAGTGACTGATCATCATACACATTCACCATGTTCCCTCCAAACACAAGATAATAACCATGCTCCATCATTTGCCCAACACTAAGTAGATTTTCTTCCAGACCAGGTACAAGCATTACTTCTTGTATGTGCTTCTTTCCCAGCTTGGTTTTGATCACCAGAGTTCCTTTTCCTGCCACTGGAACTACCTCTCCAGTTCCCATCTTGACTTTAGAATTCAAATTCCTTTGAATATCCACTAAGAGCCCCTCATTTCCTGTCATGTGGTTACTACAACCACTATCAATGTACCATGAGTGATTCTTTTTAACATCTGTTGCAGCATTGCACATGTAGAACAAAGTACCTGTTTCCTCCACCTGATTTGCATAATTCACCTTATGTGCATTTTTATTTCCATTGCACTCTCGGATCATATGCCCAAATTTTCCACATCCATGGCATTTAGGCTTGCCTTCAAACCAGCACTTGCCATAATGCAGCTTATCACAATGTTTACAGGCCATTTTGTTACCTTCACTTGTTTTCCAGTTTTTCTGAGATTTTTGGTCTCCAGAAAAACTGCCACTCTTTGAATTCTTCTCCTCAATATTCAGACTAGCAAAGGCTCTTTCTGTAGAGTTTTCAGTATGGCGATCCAATCTGAGCTCAAAGCTCTTCAAGGAGGCAACCACCTCTTGCACTTCCAAAATTTCTAGATCCTTAGAATGTTCAATAACAGAACAAATAGGATCATAGGACTTTGGCAGGCTAAAAAGCAGTTTCTGCACAATCCTCTCCCTGGATAATTCCTCTCCATAACTTTTCATGTGATTTAAGATATCAAACAATCTAGCAAGATACACAGATAGAGATTCACTGTCTTTCATGCGAGTATATTCAAATTCTCTACGCAATCCTTGCAGTTTTACATTTCGTACCTGCTTATCTCCTCTGAATTCCAGCTTCAGAATGTCCCAAGCTCCCTTTGAGGTCTCCTCATTCACTATTCTGGGGAAGAGTTGATCTGAGACAGCACTTTGGATTAATCCAAGTGCTCTAGCATCCTTCATCAGAAGCTGAGCCAATGTAGACTTCTCAGCATCCTTAGTCTCTTCTATCTCTTTTTCTTTCTTTGAATCTGGATCATTGCAGCCATGTTCAACCAGATCCCATAGTCCATGAGATTTCAGTATTGTTTTCATCCGAATGCTCCAGAATTCATAGTTTTCTCCATTGAACACAGGTGTGCGAAGCTCAGAGGTGCTAGATCCTGCCATGTGAGACATTGGATTCAAGAAATCTCAGCTGCACAGTCGAAGGAAGCTCAAAAACAGCTCAAAAATCAAATCCTTCTCCTTGTTCACAGGTTTACTCCCAGCTCAAATGATCAAACCTGGCTCTGAGGCCATGTTAGAGTTCATTGAATTTGCAGGTTTTTGTAATGTGGTTTTGGAAAGAAGAGAGGAAAGCACAGAGAAAGTGTGAGAGAGAACGTTGCTACTCTTGTAATTTCTTAATGATACTGAAAAAGTATTACACTCTACATGTATGTAAGTGTGTGTGAGAGAGAATCTAATTCTCTAACAGATTTTACAAACTTATTCAATCTTAGCCTTTGATTATATCATCCTATGAGATGAGTCCATATGTCATAATCTAATGCTTAGATCCTAGGCTAACTAAGAGATCACTTGGACTATGATCCAAGGGCTCCAATTACATTAAGACAGAAAAGAAGAAAAATTAAAAGAAACGGAAGTTTCATAGACTGTAACATAAGCAGACTGAGTTGCTTCTGCTCCAAGGTATTTAGCTCCATTGCTTTCAGCTCAAAATGCTCTCAGCTCAAAGTTCTTTCAGCTCAAAGGGTTTAGACATCAACAATGTCTATGTAAATCAGCTGTACAAGGCAATAAACTTCAATCAAAAGTCATCCTTCAATAATTAAGGCTTGATTTCTAGCAAATTAACTTATGATCACTTGCGAAATTTATGTGCACACAATATTAACCAACTAATATTGCAGCAATAAGCTCCAAGATGACAATTTGGGGAAAAGTTTCAATCCCAATCTAGCACATAAACCAATTAGTTTCAAAGGTTTAGGGGGCGTTTGGTATCCTATTCAAATGGGGAACTCAAAAATGTTGGTTTTTCTTAAAAACGATGAGTTCTTAAATCTATTTTTAAGATTCAAAAACTTGTTTGGTATGCAACTTGAAAACTATTTTCAAATCTTAAAAATTTGAGAACTTGTGGGTTGTTAGAAAAAAACTGAAAAAACAAATATTTTTTGTTTTTAATAATTGAGGTGTTTTTCAGTTTGTTTTTGAGTTTGAGTTTTTAAAAATAGGGCTACCAAACAAGTTTTCTTTGTTTTTGGACTCAAATTTTGTTTTTGAATTTAAAAAGTTGAATTCAAGTTAAATACCAAATAGACCCTTAATTACTTTCATTTAAATAGAAGAATTACCTTGCAAAACAATACAGAATCAGAGAATGGTTATTACTTTTCATCATCGATTCTCTTGCATTTTTATGAAGGTGTTTATATATCTGCTGCTCTTTATCAACTATTAGGCATTGATAATGTTTTTAGCCAACTCATTCATGTGCTATGAATGTCAATGGCTAATAATTGTGTTTTCTTGTAACGTATAAACCCAAAACCTTGAATCCTTCAACTAAAAAACGGTGTGTTTTATGACGTCATGACAACAACATCAGCCCTTAAAGATGAGCAGGGAATATCGAATTTTGAAGGCAAATCTTACTCCTATTGAAGTATAGAAAAGTGTGATACTGTGTTAATCCTATGTACATATAAGACTGGTTTCTATCTATTATGACAAGACCTATATGCATAAAAATAATTTTAAAAAAATTGAAATTACAAAGGGCTCTCTATTTAGTTTCTAATCTCTCTTCTCAATCACTATTTTCTAACTACTCAAGAACAACCAAAAATAAAAAATATATATTTTAAAAAAGAAATCTGAAATTACTGTCAATTCTGCCGCAGCACAACTTGAAGGCATTCTGATATAATAATAGCTTTTCCCATATCAGGCGATAACTTGTAAACCCTCATGAAGACATCACAAGATGGAAGCACTTGTACCAAAACAAAACAAGTTTTCATATTTAATTACATTTTCATTCTTTGGGAATTTTGCATAAACATCATTACCACCTGAATTTTTATTTTTTATTTTTAACCTCCTAAACTTTGTAAAAGTGTTGCAATTTACCACCTGCGTCTAACTCTGTTAAAATTTCTGTTAAATGTGTAAAGGTATTTTCGTCAATTCACTATAACTAAATATAATTTAAAAAAGTAAAAAATAAAAATAAAGTTAACCTAATTATCAAGAATTTAATTTGGAACTCATCACCAACCAAGAATGTTCTTGGTCGTATCAAACTGCACAATCCCAAGAATTGGTCCTTGATTGTGTCTCAGTTTCACTACTTTGGTGCTCTTGTGAAGTAGCCTATTTCAAATCTCTCAATATTAATTACAGAACTTAATAATAATGTATTATACACTCCACGCCAAGAGATGCCAGGAGACAACGAATAGGGTAAGTTAAACCAGCCCTTTGTTTATGGTTCTGTCTCTATCCAAAATAACACCCCCTGATTATACCCGAAGTTTTCCATCTATCTAACAAAATCCAGCGAATCTTATTGTTAGTAGTTTGTTCTTTCTCCCTTGTTTATTTATTTATATTCTTCCATGAATAGCTACGATTCCAACACACCCACCTCCAAAGGATCTATTTATTTTTAATTTCAAGTATGAAACTTGTTATGTTCGACTTTTGTTAAAGAAATAATTTTTGTTATGTTTGACTTTCTTGGTTTATGGAGATTTGGGAAATTGGGTACGATTTGAAGATGTTTTTGGTTTCTTTTGTATGTTTATTCTTCTGGGTTTTCGTTGTTTTGGTTCAATTCGGTCAGGTATGTGTTAAGAATTAGGGCTCGCTTAGGAGTGATTTTGGATAAGTTAGAATCACGTCTAGATAGAAGCATCTCCCATTTGCTTCTCTATATCATCACTTTAGTGATTTTAAGTGATTCTAGAGAGAAACATATGGTAGGTGTTTCTCCATAAAATTACTAAAAAATATTTAAAGTGATTATATGGAGAATTGATTTTCCATAGAAGTGATTATTGGCCTATCTAAAATCATTCCCAAACGAGCCTTTAGGTGATTAGCTTTTGAGTCTTTTTAAGATTCGAGTTTGATTGTCATTTTAAATGAATTTGTGGTTATTGAAAGTAATTTTGGTAATAGAGGATGATAATTTGTACTATAATTGAGATGTAGCTTCATGTGCCTTGGTTTGAATGTCATTTTGGAGGCTGCAATCTAATTACGGGAATTGAATTTTAAATAGCTAGGCTTAATATGTCTTGAAGTCTTCCCTTCCACAGGTTGTTGTATGTTTTATAAGTTTATAATCCACTTGGTTGCTGAAAAGTCGTAAGAAAGTCTAAAATTCAAGAAAAACTAAGAATTGAATGATTTTTTACATTTTTGATTTTGTTAGTTAAATAGAGTGTACTTACTTAATTTTACATTTTGATTAAAATATTAAGGTATACCTAGTTAATTTTAGGGTTTGTTTATCAACACTCTAAAAAAAGGCTCTTCTGATTTTTTAATTTTAATTTTACAAACACTCTTTATCTTGAAAATAACATCTTTTGTTTATCTTAATTTTACTTATGAATAATTTGGGCAATGACACAAGAAATTAAGCCACACACGCTGGATTTCTTCACTCAGATTAAAAGTTAGACAAATAGGGGACTCTCCAAACCCAAGCAATCTGACTTTGCATATGAATATATAATTGTATATTTTGTTTATGTATAATCATTTTATTTTTGAAACTTTTTAAAAGTTGAATTTACTATGAATGACATTAGCATTGTTTTTGGTATTTTTTTTTTTTTTAGTTGAGTTTTTAATTTTTTAATATTGATGAGGGGGCTCTTGACGGTGAAAGAGAGGGTTTAATCGTTAAATGCTCTCTCCCTTAAACGATGTCTCAGTTCCCTCTAAGTTCGAGTCTTGAATCGACGTCGTTCTCTTCTTCTCTACTCCTTCAGGGCCTAAAAAAACCCTAAATTTTGGTTTCGGTTAGGACTTTGTTCACAAACGTCCTCCTCCTTCTCAATCCTGTGAGACTCGGTTAGGACAAAAGTCGCGATTTGCTGTAGGTGTGGCTGGGATTTCGAATTCGGTTCTGGCAGAGAAGGAGTTATTCTAAGGTGGGTTTTGTATTTGTTATTGACTAGTTTGTGTTTTTGTATGGTTATCATTTGAGAAGGATAATTTCACTAACCTGTGACTGAATTTGTGAAGTTTAGTAATTAGAGATATTGCAATAATAATGTAATTTAACTGTGAAGTAGATCATGCTGGGATGAAACTTGTATTGGTGTATTGATTTTGCTCTATGGACGATGCAGTGCCTCAAATTGCTATTTGTCATATAGGATTGGTTCTATGGCAATGCTTGTTTTCACTTCCATTTTATGAGTCATATTTAGTGTGGGAAATTATTCTGGTGCCAAGGGCTATTCCATTATAACACACCATTACCTCAGTAGGCCTTGAATTAGGTGTTGAGTAATAATGCACAAGTAAATTTGTTGGTATCATTGGTGTTTCAGCACGTAGTAGCATATTTTGCACCCTTCCAGTGTTAATGGTTAATTATGTGATTTTGAAATACTAAAGTTAGTTGGCGTGGAAATTTTCTGTTCCCTGTGGTATAAAACCTGCTAAATTGTGTTGTTATTCCTTGCTTGCAGCTTGTGATATATGTCTGAAAATGGTATTTTATGGGGCTTCAGTATCTGTTTAGAAATTGCATGTTCATCCATCTAGGTTTAGCAGTTGCAGTTGCAGGAACATTTTGACGTGTCTAGTTTGCACACAGAGTCCATAACTGTGAATACTGATGTTCCATGTGTGGTACTGTATTGCATATGACTAGACATGTATATAACTATGGTCATGAGTAGATTTTAGTAGGCATTGATGCATTTGGAGTAATTCTTGTAGCCATTTCGCCCAAACCCTGTATGAAGTGGATCCGTGGTTGATGAAATTGTTTTCAGACTTGGGTGGTATTTGGTTTTTTGATGGAATGGGATGTACATTTGGCAGAAGGGAATGTAGATAAGAGGAGAGTGTGGAGAGAGTTGGAGAGTAGAAAAGAGGCTTAAAAACATTTATGGTTTTATCAAATGTATATACATATATCAAAATGGGTTGAAAGTATTAGTTTGAGTAATGTACGTATGAAATATGGGTAACCAATGATCCATATGTATGATGTTGTTGTGCAGGGAACTTGAGAATGGCTTGTAAAGCAAAGCTTATGATTCCTGAGGATGAGAAGTACGAAGGAAAGCCATTTGCCCTTTCACACACAAGGACCGCCATTACAACAATAAAGGCGAAGTTCAATACGCAGCAGTTACAGAGGTTCGAGGGAAGTTGTTTTGGTCATCTATTACTGATAGAGGACCTGAAGTGGAATTCACAAATTGTCCACGGCCTGTTGATGAGGAAGGCTGATCCTAAGACAGTTACACAGGTGAACGGGATAAAATTCATTGTGGGTAACAAGTTGATACAATTCACAGCCCAACAATTTTGCCTCATCACGGGGCTAAGGTTCGGAAAGCTCCCTTTCATTCCGAAGGCGACAAATGAAAATTGCTCGTTGAAGCGAAAATACTTCAGCACCAATAAACCTGCCACCCTTTTGGACCTACACACCGCCTTCATCGAGTGCACAGATGATGAGGATGCGTTAAAGCTTGGAATGGTCTATTTTGCCAATTTTGTTCTATTGGGTACTGAAAAGCATGTGCTTATTGACATGCGCTATTTGAAGTTGGCTTGAAGACCTAGAGGAGTTTGACAAGTATCCATGGGGCGCAGTGTCATATGCAATGACAAATGCTTCACTGTTGAGGGCAGTTTGTGCTGAATACCAACGAGTCAAAGTGCCCCAAAAAAGAAAAATGCCCAAACAAAGTGGAAAGAGAACGCAGACAAGAATGCGAAGTGGTAGACCAAGAGAGTACATCATAAGGGGGTTTGGCTTTGCTCTTCAGGTGAACACATATCCAGCAATTAACTATTTGATGTAAATACATTTACAGATATTGATGTTTCATTGTTGTGAACAGATTTGGGCTTTTGAAGTGTTCCCAGCATTGGAAGCATTGCATTTCACGGTCCATGAAGACAATAGGCACATCCCTCGAATATTACATTGGAGGAGCAACACGGTGGCCCGTTTTCGGGAGGTTATGAGTCAGGTTTTTGAAAACTTTGAGGTTAGATCTGTTTGTATCAGTGATGTTATGATTAGGAAAAAGTACAAAGTTAACTGATTTTTTTTTTTTGTGTTTCAATTGGAGGTTGATGTGCAACTTCTCCGGCCAACAGATATTGAGAAGCAACAACCTTACTGGAGTTGGGGTGATGATGACAACGAAGAAGAAATGGTTGAATTATTTGGGGATGAGGCCGAAGAAAAAACCGGCACTTCTAGTGAAGAAAAAGACGCGGATGTTGAGGAAACAGCCACCCTTCCCTCCTCTTCTAAGGTGAGCATGACCTTTTTCCAATGTTGTGAAAATATAGCGAATACGATAGGAATGAAGTGGAAATAGTTTCCTGGTTTTTTGTAAGCTTTCTAACTGTTGCATTATAACTGTATGCAGGCCAAAGGGTCTGTTAATGACGTTCGCAGTTTGAAGCATCAATTACGCAGCACTAAGGATCAGTTGGCTAAGCTACGTAGTTCAAATCGGGGGCTTAGGAACAGAGTTCGTGACTTGGAAGCTATTGTACAGAAGAACTGTTTGAAGCATGAGAACGAGTGTGACAGAAATAAAAGGCTATTCGGGATTTGACCCTAAAAATTGCTGAAGTCGAACATTATTTGAAGTTGGAGATGGAGGAGTTAAAAAAAAATTATGGTGGAGAAGGCCATGAGGAAGTCTGTACTACTCAGATGAATGAAGGAGGGCAGAATGATTTGTCACCCGTAAATGAACCTACTAGTCCGACTACAGCAGCACCTAAAATGGACACTCAAGTTCCAGCTGATGGAGTAGAACCCTTCCCAGGCATGCATACAGAACGGGGTGAAATGGAAGCACCAGTCTGTGGTGATGGAGTGGAACACTTTCCAGCCTCAGATCAAGAAGGGGCTCCAAGGGAACCAGAAGTCCCTGCTGATGGAGTGGAACCCTTCCCAGCCATGGAAGTCATAGACACTGAAATTGAAACTTCAGTTAGTGAGAGGCAAGTGGACCAACAACCTCACAAGGTTCCTACCTCTGAAGATGTGAAGCTTCCTAGTGTTGAAGATGCCCTCCTTCCTACTCCGGAAGATGGGAATGGGTATAGAGTTATTTGTAAAACAATGTTACATTTGTTACAGGATTGGAAGAAGACAGAAATTGAGGGGGTGGGATGCAAGGTCAGGCCTCCCATGAAATGTAACATAACTCTGGTTGGTGATGAAGGGGACAACGAGGCTACTGCCACGGTTCGGAAACCAGATGGTGAAGGCAAAGGGTGCAGACTTAAGCGGGCTGCGACACCATTGTTGAGTCCATTCACCGATCCCTCCAGGAAAAAGAGGAAGGTTACTGATTTGCATGCACAGACACCTCAGCCCCGTTTTGATCCAACAAAACCCGTGGCCATGGACGATG
>NC_047650.1:12964439-13055839 GCF_902201215.1 Prunus dulcis | reverse complement strand
GAAAGGAGCAGAAGTAATATGTAATAGTTGTCTAATGACTATTGCATGCGTAGTATCTAGTATGGATGGAAAACCAGAGGATTTTTGAAATTTAATGTGGATGAAGCGAAGGGGTTATGTGATGTAATTTTCTTTTGGGCATCATTGAAGAGAAGATGAGAGGTGGGGTTGCTTGGTGCTTGCGCTAAGCAAGGCGGTCGAAGAAGGCTGCAAGTGGAAGCAACTGTATATGACCCCCTCTTCCCCTTCCACCAACTGCTACGCTTGCAGAGGACGCCATTGCCATTGCTAAGTCTTGGTTGCTTTTAATCATTGTGGGCTTCAATTTCATCAGAGATGTACCAATTTTTCTTATAGAGGCGTATTAGAAGGCGGTTATCTTTTGAGTTTTCTCCTGTTTAGGTTAGTTTCTTTTGCATTTTATGTGAGATTCTTTTGCAATGTATTTTGATGTTCATAGTTGCTGGTTGGTTATTTGTATGTGTTCCAAACTCCAGTGGGCTTCTTGTACACTATGGTTGTACTTTCATGTATAGCATTTTAATAAAATGTTTGTGTTCCTCATTTCTTTCGGTTATCTTCAAAACATGATAGCTTTTCAATTTTTTTTGCCTTTTTCCCCCTTCAATATGGTTGACTTATAGCCTTACAGATGAAATTAGGTGAACTAATAAATTTCATTTTGGTGGATCTGAAGACATGTTTGTTAAAGGGAGAATGTACATGGCACAAAATGGCAATTCTGCATTGTTTATTTGGTTATTTGAATTGGCAATTGGATACAGAGTAAAGAAAATTAAGAAGTGGAGATGGCTTCAGCTGCAACAGACCTTTTGATTGGGAAAGTAGTATAATTTCTTGAAAACCAAGTCTCATTGTTAGGAGTTATGATCAAATTGTTGAATTCATAGACGAGCAAATGAGTCGAGGTCCATGCACAAGAGTTCTCGGCCAAGCTATGTGTTTCCCCCAAGAATCTTTGGGAGAGGCATCGAATTTCAACCTGATTGCTGAAGATCGTCAAAACAATCGAAGACATTCCATAAAGAAAACAAGGTTATCTTGTTGAACAAGGCATGAATACTTCCCATTATGATACGAAGGGATGAAAATCTGCAGGGAGTGTCTTTTTTCCTTGAAGCCGATAATCTCATGGGCATCGTAGATGCCCTAGAGAAGTTAGTTGGATGATTGTTGTCTGCACAGCTTCAAAAACTATAATTTCAGTGGTTGGAATGGGAGATTTGGGCAAGACGACTTTAGTTGCATCACTTCTGCTAACTGGAAAATTAGAGAAGGTTCAAGTTTGGTTTCATTCCTTTCAGAGCCTTTACATTCTTGATTTTGTATTGGTCCAGGGGTTAACCCAAGATTGTCTTCCTCACTTCGAAGCACCACCGCACCACCCAATTTGACCAAACTTTGGCTGACAATGCATGTGTTGCTGCTAATGTGCTGTTATGGTGTATACATATCTTGTTGGAGACTTGATTTTTATTATTTTTTTGGGTTTGAATACTAGATTTCATAAAAGGCCAAAGCCAAAAGAGAGGCAAACAGAGACGGGTGTCCCAACCTGCATCAATACAGAGCACTCACAGGGAAGCCAAACAAACAGAGCCTGCACAGTGACCCAGGCTCCACCAAAATAAAGAAATGGGGGGGACATCGAAGACCATCTGATGTAGCACAGCCCTGGGTGTGTTAGTTTTAACACTCAGAGCAATAGGACAGAAAAGAATAAGAAAAGCTGAAGGAAAGAAAGATAGAAGGCAGGCAGAAATCAGAGAGTTAAGAGAAGGTTTAATCAATATTCAAATCTGAATTTTAAAGAACTACATAGGGGTATTTATAGCAAACTAAAACCTAGAGACAATAGGATTAAAATCCCCAGCTAAAACAGAAATCCTATTCCTAATAAAATAGGAAACTTAGAAATCCTACTAGGATTTGGAAAACTAAAGAATAAAGGAAACTAACAAACAAATTAGGAAACTAAACAATGTAGGTCCTATGCATCCTGCATCATTCTCCTCCGGTTGAAAGAACTTGACGCTGGCGAGTTTAACGACGATGGCGCCGACTGTAGGTATGAATAATAGGAGGACGAGCATCAGTAACTTCAGCTGCTGCCAAATCATCTTGAACTTGACGGAGAAGAGAAGGATCATGCTGATGAAACTCATCTTCAGTAATCCAAGTAGCATCTGTATCCGGACGTCCCACCCAACGAACCAAAAAACGAGAAAACCCCCCAAGGGCTGAAGCCACCACTTCATGATCTAAGACTTGTGAGATTTGATCCGTAGGAGCAGCATGGGAAGTAGGCACGCGAGGAGCAGCAGGCGGAACAATAGCATGGGTTATTTCAGTCGCAACAGGAGGAGTAAAAGTACCCCGGTATGGAAACAAATCAGATATGTTAAAAATGGGACTGATATGAACATCAGAAGGAAGTTCAACCAAATAAGCATTGGCACCCAACTTGCGAAGGATACGATAAGGACCCATCGATCGAGCATGAAGTTTCTTAAAAGAATGTTTGGGAAATCGCTCAGGGCAAACACGAACCATAACATAATCACCTTCTTGGAAGTTTTGACTGCGACGATGAGTATTGGCAGCAAGTTGGTATGTGTCCGTACTTAGAGAAATTTTCTGACGAACCTCCTCATGTAGGCGACGAATGTGCTCAGCAAAGGTAGTTGCAGATTCCGAAGGACGGGCATCAATAGGAAGGGGAGCAAGATCAATGGGTGGACGTGGCATCACACCGTAAACAATTTCGAAAGGACTTTTACCTGTAGTTCGGTTGGCAGAATTATTATAAGCAAATTCTGCTACAGGAAGAATGAGGTCCCAATTACCCTGCTTATCACCGACTAAACATCGTAATAAATCTCCAAGACTACGATTAACCACTTCAGTTTGACCATCTGTTTGAGGATGAAATGCAGACGAAAACTTTAAAGAAGTACCAAAGAGCTTCCACAAGGTCTTCCAAAAATAACTAACAAACTTGACATCACGGTTTGAAACAATAGAAACAGGAAGCCCATGCAGACGAATGACCTCTTTAAAAAATAACTTGGCCACGGAAGAAGCATCAGCAGCTTTAGAGCAAGGCAGAAAGTGAGCCATTTTAGAGAATCTGTCAACGACAACCAGGATAGAATCATGGCCGCGTGCCGTTTTAGGAAGGCCAAGAACAAAGTCCATGCTTAAATCTTTCCACGGGGTATGCGGAATTGGCAAAGGAGTGTATAATCCAGTATTTTGCTTTCTAGCCTTGGCAAGCTGACAAGTGCGACATTGGGCTAGGATGTGAGCAACATCTCGCTTCAATGAAGGCCAATAAAATCGATCGGCAACTAGAGTAATGGTCTTATCTTTACCAAAATGTCCAGCTAGACCTCCAGCATGTAATTCCCACACAAGGAAATCACGTAAAGAGGTACGGGGAATGCATAACTGCGTTCCACGAAAGAGATAACCATCCCGCAGCAGAAAATCAACATGATCACGACGATTTCCAGCCGTAACTTCCTGAAAAATGAGACCAAAATCTGGACAAGAAGAATACTCAGTTTTGATTTTATCAAAACCCACAACTTGTGCAGTCAATGATTGAAGGATAACGCCTACTCGGCTGAGTGCATCAGCAACCTTATTATCAACTCCTGGACGATGTCGAATCACAAAGGTGAAAATCTGAAGATACTCAGTCCACTTAATATGGCGGCTACTGATGTTACGTTGAGAATGGAGATACCTTAACGCTTGATGATCAGAATATAAGACAAACTCATTTGGTAACAGATAATATTGCCAATAACGTAGTGCACGGACTATGGCATAGAATTCCTTGTCGTAAGTCGAATACTTTTGCTTTGCCTCATTAAGCTTCTCACTAAAATAAGCAACAGGATGTCCTTCCTGACTTAAGACGCCCCCAATGCCAACACCAGATGCGTCACATGCTACTTCAAAAACCTTAGTCAACTCGGGATGGCGTAGGACAGGTGCTTCTGTCATTTTCTGTTTTAATGCCTCAAACGCTCGAGTGGCCGCATGAGTCCATCGAAACTCACCTTGCTTTATACAGTCTGTGATAGGAGCCATTATAGTACTGAAACTAGGGATAAAACGTCGGTAAAAAGATGCTAACCCATGAAAGCTTCGAGTCTCGGTTAAAGTTGAAGGAAGCGGCCAATTTACAATGGCGTGAACTTTGTCAGGATCAGCACTTATGCCAGCTGCGGAAACAATGAATCCCAGAAATAAAACTTGGTCTTGAAGGAAAGAACACTTCTTCAAATTAACAAACAACTTTTCCTGGCGTAACATATGAAAAATTGTTCGGAGGTGTTGCAGATGGTCCTCTTTTGAATGGCTGTAGATAAGGATATCATCAAAGTATACAACCAAAAACTTTCCGATATAAGGACGCAAAACATGGGTCATCACGCGCATAAATGTGCTAGGCGCGTTAGACATTCCAAATGGCATAACAAGCCACTCATACAATCCATCAGGAGTTTTGAATGCGGTTTTCCATTCATCACCTTCCCTAATACGAATCTGATGGTAACCGCTACGAAGGTCAATCTTGGAAAACCATTTGGAACCTGCCAACTCATCCAACATATCCTCAAGTCGTGGAATAGGGAATCGATATTTAACTGTGATTTTATTAATAGCTCTACTGTCAACACACATTCGCCAAGAGCCATCTTTTTTGGGAGTAAGAAGCACTGGTACAGCACATGGGCTCAGGCTATGGCGAATAAATCCTTTATCCAACAGACCTTGAATTTGCGTGTTTAGTTCGGCACGTTCAGACGAGTTCATGCGGTAATGAGGAAGATTCGGAAGTTGTGATCCGGGTACAAGGTCGATGGCATGTTGAATGTCTCTCATGGGTGGTAGCTCATTTGGGAGGTCATCTGGCATGACATCAGAGAATTCATTGAGGAGTTGATGTAGAGGTTCAGGTTGTTGATAGGAAGGGGCCGCAGATATCTCTTTGATCACGAGAGCAAATACAACTCCTGTCTCCAAACTTTCTTTCTCAAATTCGCCATAAGATAATAGAGCCAACTGAGGACCTGACACTTTGCCTGTCTGCGATGGAGAGGAGGTGGTAATATTAGTCTTGGTAGGTTTGATCGCAGGATTGGCTGGGCGTAACGTAATACTTTTGCCTTCATGTTGAAAAGTGTATGTGTTTTCACGACCACAATTCTGCACGCGATGGTCATAGAGCCAAGGTCTGCCAAGTAATACATGTGCAACATTCATAGGCAGTAGGTCCAAATAAATGTCTTCATCGCAGGTCCCTAGCTTAAGGGAAACAAGACACCGCTCAGTGACTGGGAGTTTAGTTTTATCAACCCAAGCTACGTGAAAAGGGTGGGGATGTGGTTCAGGCTTAAGATTGAGACGAGTAACGGCAGACTTGGAGATGACGTTCATGGTACTACCACTATCAATAACCAGTTTACATGTTTGGTTATTGCATGGAACGTAGGTATGGAAAATACTAGTTCGTTTCCAGGAATCAGGCAATGCGGGTGCAGAATAGATACAACGCATAACAGAAACCTGATTGAGTATGTCATCATCAAAACAATCGTCAATTTCTGGGTCATACACACCCTCAAGAGGATCCACAATCTCTATATCACAATCGTCGTCTGTGCTAGCGCTGATAGTTAATGTGCGTTGTGGACAACGAGAGGCAATATGTCCTTTAGCATGGCAATGGAAACATTCAATGTGGGAATTATTAGAGACGATCGGCCCTTTGGTAGGTGGCGCAGTAGGATTAGATGGTCCAGAAAATTCAGTCTTCAGACCCGGGGTGGTAGTGCGGGCGTGGTTGGTGGTCGTAGGCTGACTAGGATATCCTGGGTAACGACGTTGTGGTCGTAGATAGGCCTCAGCTTCCAAGGCTTGGCAATAGGCATCTTCTAATACATCCGGACGTGACCTACTAACCTCGCGTTTGATATCAATCCGAAGGCCATGAATAAAACGAGAAACTGTGACTGCCAACTCTTCTTGTAGGGCAGAACGCAATTTGTGCTCCACAAAGCGAGAATAATAGTCTTGGACTGTTGAAGTACCCTGGGAAAGAGTCCATAATTGATCTAACAATTGGTGACGATAAAAAGATGGAAGGTATTGTTCCCGGAGTTTCAATTTCATCTCATCCCATAAAATCACAGGGGTTTGTCCCAGTTGTTGGAGATGATGCTCAGTAGCCTTCCAGTACTGTTTTGCGGCTCCTACGAGTTTAAGTTTGGCAAACCGGATCCGTTGTGCATCGGACATGTCGTACCATTCAAAATAATCTTCCATAGCCGATATCCAATCAACAAAGATAGTAGGATCCCCGCGACCATCGAAGTCAGGGGCAGTAGGCTTGGCATGACGGGCGATCTCAAAATCCAAGTTTCAGTGGACGACGTGATGTTCGTGGGGTCAGGGTGGGATAGTGGCATCCACGAGAGGAGAAACCATCGTATGTTGGGTATAATGGAGTTTAGGGACAGATCCTGCGGAAAAATTTGGTTCAGAGTGAACCAGAGATGTCCCCGCAGAAGATGATGGAAGGCCCAGGTGGCCTTGAAACTTGGAATCCTTAGATGGATTGGGAAGGAGACCAGCCTGGAGAGAAGGTGTGCACGAACTAGAGAGGACAGCAGATGTGGAGGATGGTTCACGAGTCACGGTTGAGAGGTGGGTGACGAGCAGCGTCACGGAAGCTTGTAATTTGGCAATATCTGTGGACATGGACGAAAATTCAGTCTTTTGAGCAGCCATCAATTTGGTGAACTGAGTTTCCAAAGTGGTGACATCTGTAGAAATTTTCGCCTTGAATTCCTGAAATTGGTCTGCCAAATTGGCAACAGTGATGTTGGGAGCCATGACGACGAGTAGAGGCAACGAAGCAGAGTAACAGCGGCGGAGCAAGAGGCTCTGATACCAATTGATGTAGCACAGCCCTGGGTGTGTTAGTTTTAACACTCAGAGCAATAGGACAGAAAAGAATAAGAAAAGCTGAAGGAAAGAAAGATAGAAGGCAGGCAGAAATCAGAGAGTTAAGAGAAGGTTTAATCAATATTCAAATCTGCCTTTTAAAGAACTACATAGGGGTATTTATAGCAAACTAAAACCTAGAGACAATAGGATTAAAATCCCTAGCTAAAACAGAAATCCTATTCCTAATAAAATAGGAAACTTAGAAATCCTACTAGGATTTGGAAAACTAAAGAATATAGGAAACTAACAAACAAATTAGGCAACTAAACAATTTAGGTCCTATGCATCCTGCATCACTATGTCTGGTGTGAAGGCCATTCCATAACCATGACTTGGATGCGTGGGGTTTTGTTTCACGCAATATTTCCCACGGTGACACACACACTGAGTACATATTTCCATTCCTATTCAGATATTTAAATCTGTTCTTTCTCCATTCCTGCTTGCACAGGATGAATGCAGATGAGCTTTTTCTTTAAATAAGCTCATTCGTGATCAGATTTATTTCTATGTTTTCATTATTTCAAATGGCTTTACTCATATATGCTTTTAATGAGGCTGCAATTAAATTTTTATCAGATTGAAAATGAATATGGAAATATTGAAAGCTCATTTGGCCAGAAAGGGAAAGAATATGTGAAGTGGGCTGCTGAGATGGCTCTAGGTCTCGGTGCTGGGGTTCCATGGGTCATGTGCAAGCAAGTTGATGCTCCAGGAAGTGTTGTAAGGCCTTTACCTTGTGATGTGTGTCCATTTGTCACCAATGCTTATGAATGTTATATTGCACTGAAAAATGAAAAATGACAAGTATTAAAATTCAACAAGATGTGATGGATAGGACAAGTAATTAAATGCACTTTGTTTTGTGGAAGCCCGTAATGTTTAAAAATTTCTGCATGGCTGTAATCTATGTATAAATAGTTTTTGTTTTTCACAGATAGATGCATGCAATGGATATTATTGCGATGGTTACAGGCCAAATTCCTATAACAAACCAACACTGTGGACAGAAGATTGGGATGGATGGTATGCTGATATCCCATGAATTTGCTGGCCTTACTTTCTTTAAATCTATGTATTTGTATTAGGCCTCCAACTTTGAATCATCTATTTTTATAATATAATAAGGGCACATGTTGTGTTGCTAAAAAGATAGTACAAAAAAGATGGTTGATAAGTCCCTCAAAAAATATATCAGCGACCTCAAAAAAACACAAATTATATTGAATACAACACTCTCCCCAGTCCAGAAGAATCACATAGAAACGAATGTTCTTCAGTTTCTTTGACGAAGAAGCCCATAGAGCAGCTAAACTTTATTTCTAACTTCTATCCCAATGCAACTCTGCTACTTCCTCCTTGCCCTCAAAGAATCTCTTATTTTTCCAATAAATCTCCAAAAGAGGCCAAAAAAACACCTACCAAAAAGTCATCACTTTCTTGCCAGCTTGGACACATTGTGAGACCGGGAAAATCCTATAAAGACATGAAGAAATGGTTCTCAATGAAGAATTCCAAAAACACACATCTCCCAAAATGAATTCTGTCTTCCCCTTTGGGTTTTACACGTTTTGCTTCTTGCAGTGGTTGTCTAACCTTTTTGCATTCATTTTTTAAAGGTATGCGTCATGGGGTGGAAGATTACCTCACAGGCCTGTTGAAGATCTTGCATTTGCAGTAGCACGCTTTTACCAACGCGGAGGGAGCTTTCAGAATTATTATATGGTACATGGACAACCCATATATGCACTGCTGATTTAGTCTGATAAAAGTGCATGGAAACTGTATGTCTCATATGCAAGATAAAATTTTTGACACGTATATCTGTTTGACATGTCTTGGGTGGTGTCATTATGCCGCTAAACTTTATTTTGCATTTTTTTGCTGTGACCAAAATGTTTTGTTTCCTTTGGGGCCAAAATTGATTCCATAATTGCCTTCTTCAGTGCTTTTAATATTAGTGAAAGAATTACAAAGTTAAGGTTTCTATAGCTAGATGGATAGGGACCAATTAGTACCATCATGGGACGGGACAATAGTCAAACATCTACATGAGCTAGGTAGGGTTCAGAAGTAATTACTTTTTGGCAATAAAGGTAATAGCAACAGCTGAAATGTGGACTGATTTCCCTACTTTGTTTGCTGTCAAATTACATCTCATTGAGTTATATCTTATTTATGCTCCTATTAACTATATGAGAATGCTGTATCTTGACTGCTGCGTGGCTGCAGTATTTTGGTGGAACAAACTTTGGACGGACTTCTGGGGGCCCCTTTTATATTACCAGTTATGATTATGATGCTCCAATTGATGAATATGGTAGGTTAAACTGGGTCAAAATGACTACATTTTAATCCTCTGGGTGCTTCATTTTCTCTCAGTGCATGTGCAAGCCCTTCCGTTTGAGTCATAATGAGTTTCCTGTGGATTATATTATAATGAAAAGTTAGCATAATTGCTACATTACTGAATCCAATAAATGTACTGATTTATTAACTAGGTCTGCTGAGTGACCCTAAATGGGGACATTTGAAGGATCTACATGCTGCTATAAAGCTCTGTGAACCCGCTCTCGTTGCTGCTGATTCACCGCATTATATAAAATTGGGACTAAACCAAGAGGTTTCAGCCAAACCTTGAGTTATTTGTTCTTGCTGTAATAAGTGCGCTTATCTACATAGTTGCCTGGTCTTGATAATTTGATACAAATTATAATCAATATATGCATCTTCTTTTTTTGACTGGTAGTCGTCGTGATTTGTCACCTATCATGTTCTCCATAGCATGTATTTCTTCTTAGACTTTTTATCAGGACCTCATAGAGGTAGTTGTAAAGAGAAACTAGTGATCTGATGATCCAGTTCTTAACTGCTTATATTTGCAAGTTTCCCTAAATTTACACACACACACACACACACACACAAAAGAATAAACCATTCCGTGTTTATTTATTTTTAAATGTCTATGATTTTAAATAATTTACTTTGTCATTGTAGTCTCATGTAAACGGTGGATCTTCTTAGAGCACTTGCTTTCCTAACTGAAATGAAATAAGTAGTTTGAGATATATTGTCTGTTAAAAGTTTCTTTCACTCTTTCAAAATTTTCCCCACGGGGGAGAATTTGCCATCTAGAGTTAAACAGCTCCATGAAATTTTTTTTTAAAAAAAAAAACACACGTTCTGTTAGACATCTAGAACTGCACTAAAGAAGTTTCCCAATATTTTACTGTTCCATCCTCAGGTCTTTTACATGTGACTAATGTCAGAAACAGTAATGTTCCGTTGGTATCATTTTTCTGTGGGTCGTTTTGGAGTTTTGTTAGTCCTACCTTCAAGATAATTTCTGTTTTGGATTCAGGCACATGTATACAGTATGAAAGCTCACCATGAAGGCCTGAACTTTACTTGGTATGGAACTCAAATCAGTTGCTCCGCATTCCTTGCAAACATCGATCAACATAAAGCAGCTTCTGTAACATTTCTTGGTCAAAAGTATAACCTACCACCATGGTCAGTCAGTATTTTGCCAGACTGCAGGAACGTGGTGTTCAACACTGCCAAGGTATGGTTGCATTATTCGACATTGCACTTGTTGATGAATGGAACATTAAGCACCTGTTGGCAGCGTATATCACATCATATGACCTGCATTGAAATTTCAGTGATGTACTGCGTTCTGAATGAAATTTTAATTGAAGCTATTAATAATTTGTTGATATTCTAACTTGAGCTCAACAGCCAAGCTGTTGTGATGAGCTGAATTGAATATTTACCAACCTGCTTGGAGTGACCATACACGGAAATTCCTCCAAACCCCAGTGAAATAGAAAGAATAGGATATTTTGATTCTATATGAAACCATAAACAGTCTTGCCTAATGGTTCCAGTGATAATTTTTAGCATACAAATTATATTGATGCGGTCAGTTGCATGTCTCCCTTCATCAGTTAGGTACTTCAATGAAGTTTAGTTCATGGTATCTCCAAATAATTTGTGGGTAAATTCATCTAGAATGATCCTTGTCGATTAAGAACTGCTTAAATGAAGATAATATCACAGTTGTGCTTATGTTAGCCTATAACAAGCTTTTAAGTGGTTTTCTCTGAGTCTTTTTGGTTTTTTTTTCAAATTTCCAATGTTTGGGCAGGTTGGGGCACAAACTACCATCAAAAGTGTAGAGTTTGATTTGCCTCTTTACTCAGGTATATCTACACGACAACAACTCATTACCAAGAATGAAGATTTGTTTATCACCAAATCGTGGATGACTGTAAAGGAGCCAATCAATGTTTGGAGTGAGAATAATTTTACAGTTCAAGGAATATTGGAGCATTTAAATGTGACGAAAGACCTTTCTGATTATCTCTGGCATATAACCAGGTACATCTATATTATTGAATACAGCTCTACAAGTGGATCAGATTTGTTGGATAGGATGAGTATTATGTGGCATAACATAACAAACATTAACATTTCCTGCTTGGCATAACATATCAAATTGTGACTTATTACTCCTTGCCTTCCACCTATGTGGCCTTTCACCACTTATTTGATTTCATTAACATTTTCTGATTGGCATAAAAAAATACTGGTCTATGACGGAACAAAGTGATAACTGGGTTGTAGCTACCCAGTCATTTGGGATTTTACATCCTTTATCCTTTCAGTCATTGAAAATAAAGAAACATTAATAGTAACTGCGTTTTGGCATCTAGTAGTTGTCAACTGTAATTTGTAACCAATATTTGATTTCCAATTATATGGTTGGAATTTCATGTGTTGCATAATGATAGTGCTGGTTTCAAAATTCATTATCTTGATTTTCATGCCTCTGATGGAGATTGCTAGGGTTTAATGTACCTACAGTTCTTAAATCAACTCATGTCAACTTTTATTTTGAGCAAGTTAACTATTCTTGTTCAAAACTCTTTGATATTTGTCAATACCTATTAATTCACTTGTGGAATGCAGAATCTTTGTTTCAGATGATGACATCTCCTTTTGGGAGGAAAGCAAGATTAGTCCAGCAGTTGCAATTGATAGCATGCGTGATGTGTTACGCGTATTTGTTAATGGTCAGCTTACAGGTGATGGTAGTTCTGACTATGATGCATCTTGTAAAAATATAGGTTTATCCTTTGATGAGCGAGCATCTGTCTATTTTCTTTAGTTATTCACTAGAGCAATTATGATCTGGAAAATGGAAAGATTTGTATAAATATGTGGCTCATTAAGAAAGAAGTGGAATGAGCTAGGGAAGATATGTAAAAGAATTATCGAGAGATATATGGCTTTGTTGAATCATTTTAAAGGGCTGTTCCTGCTGATACTTATTTATCATCGTGACCCCACCAGTTTTCATGAACATCCAGAAAAGAGGATATTAGTAGTCAATTTAAAGCACTAGAGTCATGAGACAAGGAAAAAATATGCCAAGCCCTACAATATGTGCAATGTTGATCTGGGTCATTGGAGCGATTATGGGAAGACCTTAGTGAATAATCGTTTTGGGGTATTGTGTTGACGTGGCGAGTGAGTCTCGTCATAATAATATATGTTCTAAGTTCACACCTAATAATAGGTAATTGTACTTGTTTGTTAGGAGTCTCAAGAAGCTATAACCTTGCTGTTATGGTTATAAGACTTAGCTCTTATGATTGTTGATATTCATTCATATACTCACGGATCTGAGTAACTATTCCTTTTGAATACATCAGTGTTTTATATTCCAATGAATATCATTGCGGTTGTTTTCTTGGCACCATGAAGATGCTTAATTGACTCAAGTTAATCTACTTCTTCTTGGACATTCATACTAACAAACTACTGCAGATATATGATTTCTTCAATGTGGCAGTGCATATTATTCCTTCATATGCTCTCTAACTGTTATTGTATATTGGTTTGTCTAATATATGTGTTATTGCACTCTTTATTGAAGGCAGTGTCATCGGTCATTGGGTCATGGTGGAGCAACCTGTTAAGTTTCTCAAGGGATACAATGATTTGGTGTTGTTATCTCAGACAGTGGGATTGCAGGTAAAAAGTTTAGCATGTTCAGAGCCAATGTTATGTGTTCTCACGAAGCCTTTGGATGTAAAGTTGCTTTCCTGCCTGTTTACAATAGCATCCGCACAATAATAACGTGCGGACATCCGGATAACAGAATATCTGTATATATATATATATATATATATATATATATATAGAGTGTGAGAGAGATCTAGGAATTTTATATATATGAGGAACTTCTTATAACAGGTAAACGAATTTTAAATAGCTACGCTGTGGGTGGGTTGATTTTTTAAGTAGTTTGTATCAGGAGGGTAGATTCTGGTTAGTGAGGATCAAGTCTAAAACTGGGACATGGTTTGGCCTATATTTCAAAGGATAGAAGAGAGACATATTGCACCTTACTTAGCACAGGAAGAGTCACTGATGTTTGTTAGATCTCACTGAAAGTGCTTGTAAGATGGAACTCACAGAAATGTAAGAATATATGCATTTCCTTTCTTAAAAGACAAGTTGGAATGGGTTGCAGGTCTTAATGAATGAGGTTGTTTATTCTTCTGTGGGTGCTAACTGCTAAGTGAAGGAGTAACTTTCTGAGGAAGTAGCCTGGAAAAGAAGTGAGCTACCATCTCACTTGAATAAACCTACTTGCTAGTGAAGTCCTAAGGGTGGTACCTATACTATCATGAACTAAGTAACGTGTACCCAATCTGTCCTTGAATTAGGAACTTGTAGCTTGCGCCTTGCTTTGGTTTCAAAGCAGTCATCTACATTTCTGGCCTTAAATTTCACGCCGTGAGAGTGTGGTATAAGCTTTTTCATGTAGCTAGATTGAGTTGGTGCCGCCTTCTTCTTGCTACTCTATTTATTGAGAGTTTTCCAAGAGTAAAGCCGGGGAGAGTGGACTTCCTGTGGGAGAAGGCCAGATTCTAGGCCTTGCTTTGGGCCTCAGTTTGTTCTTGGTTTTTTGACTGCGTTCATTTCCTTCTGAATATAGATTGGGGAGCTGATATTTCTGAGGATTTTGATTGTAGGTTGGCTGGTTTGTTTTCTGTTTCTGCCTGGTTGGTGTTGTTTTGTAATTTTCTTTGGACTTGGTGTTTCTGTCTATTGTATGTGGCGGGTTATTTCATTTGCACCTCTGGTCCACTTTCATTGCATCCCCTTCTCTTCTTAATATCCTCTCTCTTTTCCTCAGAAGAAAATAAAAAAAAAAAAAAAAATCTACATAAGCTGTTTGTCTTTATTCCGTTGGATCTACGTGGCCCCAAGGGATGGTGTTACTGATTCCATTCGTGTCATATGATTTGATAATTATTATACAGAACTATGGTGCTTTATTGGAGAGAGATGGGGCTGGATTCAGAGGACAGGTTAAACTAACCGGCTTTAAAAATGGGGATGTTGACCTCACAAAGTTGTTATGGACTTACCAGGTACGTGATGTAGTAGTGAATTTGATTGTGAGTTTTCGTCTTCTATCTTTTTTCCCCTTTCCAAACTATCCTTCTAAGTTAAATGGTTATTTGCTTGGTTATACTGATTACATGCTGCCAACTTATAAGTTCTATCTGCACCTTTGCCCATTTATTAAATAGATCTCAATGTGGGTATCAAATTGCCGATTTTCAGGCACAACATATCAGCACTTTATCGAAATCTCATTTAAACATTTATCAGGCATATGGACCTAAATCGAGAGTGTCCATGATCTAATCCTTGAAATTTGGATATTCGTATATTAAAGTTGCATTCTTCAGTATAATAGAATTGGGGGCAATATCAGCTTCTAATATGCATTGCAATAGTAATCACTATTCATACAAATGTGAATTCCTGAAAATATTTACTAATTCACCTGGGTGATTACTCCCGCATTATAGATCTGTAGCTCCAGCAAACTCAAATTTGAAGATGGGAAAATCTCGTGTCATTCATTTGTTTGTGGCACTTGTTTTGAGTTAATAATGTGAGAAAAAATCTTTCCTCATCTTCATTATTTTAAATCTACAACGTGCAATCTTAAGCTCATGTATGATAAAGTTAGGAAATGTTAAAGTCTTGATCAGGACATGGTTCACTCAATTAGTGAATACTTTTGCATGGAATATGGTAGGACTCATGATCACACATTGGAAAAATAGCATATCCTAGAGTGGTTTAAAAGCTCATGGGCACCCTTTCCATACAAGCCGGTTTTTAGGGGCAAGTTCTACCCATGGTTTCTTAACAGTATACAGAGGGGATTTATTGTCTGCATTAAGAGTTGGAACTCAAGACTTTTAGTAACTGTATGGAACAATTTTCAATGCCAAATAGGTATTTGAATTTGCCTTTTACAAAATTGGAAATGGTTTGAAGCTCATAAGAATACAGATTCCTTTTCTCGTTTTTGTCACTGCTTCCAAAATTAAATTTTGTTTACCATTCTTATAACATGGCTATTGCATCGAATACCTTGATCTCGTCTTTTGTGAAATAATTTTTTTTTTTTGCAAGCTCTTATCTGTCAAAAGTATTAAAGTTGTCAGGTGGATGTTAATTTGTTTTGATTATAGGTTGGGCTTAAGGGTGAGTTCTTGAAAATATACACCATAGAAGAAAATGAGAAGGCAGGTTGGGCTGAGCTGTCACTGGATGCTTATCCATCCACATTTACCTGGTACAAGGTAAATCAATTCTTCAGAAAAGTTACATTATGAAAACTTAGCATCTATTCCTTTGTTTTGTAATGATTAGGGATTATCCATGTTTTCCGCTGATCTTTTCTTGGCTCTAAAAACCTTTAATATAACGTGGCTCCTTATTCAAATGGACCCTAGTTGATAGGGAGGGAGCACAACTTCATTTCACCTGAGCACTATGCTTAGGTGTTGCTACTTTTTGAGTGGAAAAGGGTTCAAAATTGTCGGTGCCTGCTACAAATTGTCTATTGTTAGTCTTTTTCTGGTATTTTCTTCATTTATCGTCAGAATTCTTAATTTTATGTGCATTATCAAGAGTTGAGATGAATTCTTCATGTTTTTAATGGCTCTGGAAGTGAAGTAGCTTTGTTTGCCCGATGGGTTGATATCTGAGTTGAGATCTTGAATCCCCATCTCAACCCACATAGAGACCAGATCTCGACGGCCTTCACATAGACCAAATGGGTTATGTTTTGCAATTGTTTTAGATGCTTAGTTTTCTAATGGGCCTATGTTTATTTTGATAATCTAATGGGCCTAGTATACAAGTTAGGTTTTTGAAACCCAATTAGGGTGGTGTTGGAAATTGAAATAACTATCAGAAGTTGGTCTCTTCAAGTTGTAGTGCATGGTATATCACTCGTTTATTTCTTCAGATATAATTTATTTAAGAATATTCCTCTTTTCAAATAAAGCAGACATACTTCAACAACCCTGCTGGCACAGATCCAGTTGCTCTTGATTTAGGAAGCATGGGAAAGGGCCAGGCTTGGGTCAACGGCCACCATATAGGAAGATATTGGACACTTGTTGCTCCAAAGGATGGATGCCAAGAAATCTGTGATTATCGTGGGCCATACAACTCCAATAAGTGCTCAACCAATTGCGGGAAGCCTACTCAAACCTGGTAAATTTCTATGTGGAAATATATGAAATAATTAAAACTAGCTGAAACCATTGTTTTATCTGGCTGAAGAAATGTAGTTCCCTATTAAAAATTTATTGCAACCCATGCATCCAAATGTTTCCCTTTACTTTAGGAGTCTAACTTTGTAATTTATACTTGAATAAATAGGAAATAAGTTTCGTTGTTTAACATAGCCAGAATTGGTTATTCTGCAGGTACCACATACCACGGTCATGGTTACAGGCTTCCAGTAATTTACTTGTTATCTTGGAGGAAACTGGAGGGAATCCATTTGAGATTTCAATCAAGTTGCGTGCAACCCGGGTCATCTGTGCTCAAGTGTCAGAGTCTCACTACCCACCTGTCCAGAAGTGGTTCGATCCAGACTTTATTGATGGAAAAATTGCAGTAAATGATCTGAGACCAGAAATGCATTTGCAGTGTCAAGATGGGATGATGATCACTTCCATAGAATTTGCTAGCTATGGAACTCCTCAAGGTAGCTGCCAGAGCTTTGCTAGAGGCAATTGTCATGCAGCCAATTCATTGTCCATAGTCTCTGAGGTAATGATGTTTTAGATCATCTCCGGTATATTCATATAAACGTGGTATCTGCTTCACAATGGGCATTGAACTTGAGTTTCACTTGAACATTTCACGTACTTTGTGGCCTGAGTTTTGAACTAATGTGATTACTACGCTTTGGATAATTAGTAATTACCACTAAAAGGGTCACAAGTTTGCTTGCAGAGCTTTAGTAAATTTATGTATAAGATAAATTTGGTGATCACCAGAAAAACTGCATGCTGGTAGGCCTTAATACTGTCTTTTTCCCTTCAAACATTCCAAGAAAGCCCTGTTCCCTTTTCTATGTGCATGACTGGAGAGGAGCAAATCATGTCGTTCGATGCATGTGCTGTGAACAAGGTGTTCACTCTTTTATGTTCTGCAGTCTAAACTTTTATTCGTTTTTTAAAATTCTGTTTTAAGAAACACAAGAAATTTTTAAATAAGAGGGAAGATGTGGATTTCCTTTGGGATCGGAGCAGGTTTTTGGTGTCTTTGTGGGCTTTGTTTTATCTAAGCATTTTAGGGGCATTCACCGTTTGATTTTTGTTTCTTCTTTTTTGGTACAAAGGAGGCCACTGGAGCTACCTTTTGTTTGATTTTCATAGTTTGGCTGGGAGTTATGATTTAACTGTAAGCTTTTTGCTGTAAGAATTTGGTTGGTCCCTTTTCTTAGTTGGACAACTTGTTCTTATTTTCTCATATCTCGTTATCGTCACTCAAATGTATGTTCTCTATACTAAAATGCCGTTTGATTGGATAGGTCATTCACTTGTTCAAATAGAAACTATTCCTATGGTCAAAGATTGCGAGATTCTCTTCATTGTACAGTTTTGGACTGTAATTTGACACTGTTAAGAAATAAAGCAAGGGACTCACTAACAGATTCAGTTGTTTCTGAATAAAGTGATGTAAGTTCCACTGAATGATGTCACTAGTCACTGGCAATGCCATGGTCTGGTAACAATTTCAAACGATTGTAACCTTAAATACCTATGGCCTGATAGATAAGACATAAGAGGAAGTTCAGTGGCATTGCTTGAATCCACTTTGTTGACATGTTATTTTGTTTCTTGTTTCGTGCCTTTTTAGTTTGGTACTCCTATTTTGAGAATATTACCTTTTTGCAGGGTTGTCTGGGAAAGAATAGCTGTTCAATTGGGATATCAAACCTTATATTTGGATCTGACCCATGCCGAGGTGTTATTAAGACGCTGGCAGTTGAGGCAAGATGCAGGTCTTTACCAAATGCTGGTTTTTCTCAGTTCTGAGTCATTAACAAGCAGCTCACTGTGAGGAATGGAGAGGTCCACCTTTGTAACTATATGGCCAACAAATTGGCTGGGAATCTTTTCATCAGAACATCTCCATATTCTGAGGTAGCATGCTGCACTGTAACTTCATCACTTTCCAGCGTGCTTCTTTTCATGGAATTAGTTTGATCCGATTCTCTAGTTCTTGTTCAGACCAAAAAAAAAAAAAAAAGAAAAAAAAAAAGAGATTCTCTAGTTCTTGTGCTTGTATAGATGTTGGCATTATGCTAATTAGATGATTTGAAGATGTGTAAATAAGAGAAGCAACTTGGCCAAATATAAAAACTTACCAGGTGGGACTGAGTTACTCTATGGGCCATAATTTTGTTATGGTTTTCTATCACATGCTGCCATGTGAATCTGTACATATTAGCAAAAGGCAAGCTTCCCCCACAATACAAATAATCTTTAGGTGAGTTTTTTTTTTTTTTTTTTTTGGAGTAAATACTTTAGGTTTACTTTTCATGTAGAAAGTTGTGTTGGATAATGGTACGTCATGGAGTCATATGAACATTCGCTTCAGCCATGCCAAATTACTTATTAACAGTTTTGTTTTTGCTTTTCTTTTGGCTTAATTGCTGCAATTACTGTAAAATTACGGTCAAATTTCACATTAGCCCTTGGAAGTTATAATTACACTTTGCCCTATTTGACCGATGTTTATACTTTGGCCCCCCACTGTCAATTTCCTAAAAATCTCCATCAAAATGCTAACATGGCTTCTATGACGCCTAAAATGAGAGAGGTAATGCAGGTGACATCTTCAATTTTGACGGAGTTATTGACAGGAATAAAAAGCGAATAAAATTTTGGTTAAGTCAAGAGGGCAACGTGGGTGGTCGTGACTTTCGGAGAGCAATGTGGGATTTTTAGTTTTAGGGGGGGCACTGTATAATTAAGTTTTATTTATGTTTTTTTAAAGGAGCAAGTTTCATTATGACTCTTGCAGTTTTAAGTTTTAACTCATCCAATTTTGGTCTGAAACTTTAAATCCTATAACTTATTGTGAGGTCAGAGCTAACTCGATAACACATTCTTTAGAGCACTTCAGCATATTTGCCATGGCAAAAGGCAAGAGGAGGCAACGGTTGTTACTATTCATGTGAATAGTGGCAGTTCTTTCAAAAGGCCTGTTATGTTTTCACCTATTACCATGGCAATTTAAGGGCAACCACTATTCACATGAGATATGAGGAGAGAAATTTGTAGAGTTTTGGTGTGGAAAGTAAAGAATATGGCTAGTTATTTATTAAAAAAAAAAATCTGAATTTTTTTCAATTTTTTTTGTTATTCAAATTGGCTGTTGATATCATAATGATGTCATCATTATATCACTTGCCCATGCAGCAGCACGGGCTGATTTTGCCTGTGGGCTTGCCCAGGTTGGTGAGCCCCACGCCTTGCCTAGGTTTGCCCTTGAGTGCTGGAGCCGTCTCGTGGGGCTAGGCCCTCTCCTACCCGGACAAAGGCCTTCTGCTGGAAGTGCTCTTCGTGATGGATTGACAGTTAAAACAAAGACCAGTTCCTGACTCGAAGTCTCATTTTATTTTGAGTTTTTGTTGGTCTAAAATCTAGTCCCTAATTTAATGTGTATAAAATTTCAAATATATTAAAATTCTCACTTCAACATACCTAATTACCCTAAAAAAAGTAAAGATCAAGTCAACCTGAAAAAAATACTATTAGACAGAAATTTGGTAATCTCACGGGCTTCTGGATGAGGATTTTTGTCATCATTCAAACTGCCTATTTGTTTTGGCTTGGAAGGCAAGGATCTCTACAGTAGAGAGTTTGCACATTGACATTCTTGGTTTCATTTCAGGTTCTCCCATGCAACGGGAAAAGGCTTACTTGGTTTTGGTTTTGAAGCTTATTAGTATTTTAATTTTGAGGGTATTTGAGTCTATTCAAGTGCCTTTTGTATGTGGCTATGTTCATGAAAACACATACAAATTTGAAGGGGCTCAATTTTGAACTTGGGCGTAAGTCATAACATTATGCCTCAACATAAATAAGGGGGCAATTCTTGATATCTCTTGATTCTTCAACTTACATTTGATGAATTAGGCTTTATGCCTTTCTCAGTCATCTCAGCAAATGTCATCAAATGTTACCAAATAATAGTGATTGTTGCCATTTTTTTTGTAGTGATCTATTCGTCTTTCTTTTCTATGCCAAACTGGCCCTTAAAATGATAAGTTAGGCCTCAAATGGAAGAAAACTAAGAAGGGAGTCGACTAGATTAATATGCACCTCCACTCTACTAAAAACAACAAAATCAAAACGAAAATAAAGGATTAGGATTTTCACTCGGTGTTTGGACCCGACTCGAACCATGAACAAGGCTCCAGTGGCAAACACATACATGCATTCAGGTGTTTGCTTTGATTCCATATCTCGGTCGTTATTATGCTTTGATTTACCAGGTGTTTGCTAATTAGGTATTTGGGGCATGGGTGGGATTGGCAAGACTGCCCTTGCTGATGTTGTATTTCACAGGTTTTCCTCTGAATTTGAAGCTTCTTGTTTTCTTGCAAATGTTAGGGAGGAATCAGAAAAACATGGACTAAATCACTTGCGAAATAAACTTTTTCGTGAGATATTAAAGGACAAAGATCTAAATATCGACACTCCGTCTATTGGATCAACTTTTACTCGAGAAAGGATCAGCCGTACAAAGGCCCTCATTGTTCTTGATGATGTGAATGGTTCAAGCCAACTAGAATTTCTTGTTGGTGACCATGATCAATTTTGCCGCGGAAGTCCAATAATTATAACAACTAGAGATAGGAGCCTACTTGAGGAAAGGGTTGATGATGATAAGATATAAGAGGTTGAGAGATTAAGTCCCAATGAAGCTCTATTGGTGGATTTAGTCTTATGCTCATACACTAGTCTAAATGTGAAGGGGGAAATACAATATATAAAAAATATTTTTTTTTGGGGATGTGAAGCCCGAAGGCTACACAGAGCTCCTATGCAAACTTACTTGAAACAAACTTCAATAAAATTGATACTCTTGATACACAATTGAAACACACATTACATACAGTGGATACGCCGCCTATTTATAGGCAATAATATTAACTCAACATTAAACATAACCATAACCACTATACCCACTAAACCTCACTTTTACTTCAACTGATAAACTAGACATAATAGCTAAAGTCTTTAGATTCTAACTTTTTATTTCCTTAACTCTTGACCTTTGAAATTACCTCAACAATCTCTCCTGTAATTTCAAAGCTTATTAACATAGATTTTTCCCCCTTACTCTTCTTCCCTGTCGCTTATGTTAACGATAGTTTGAGGCTGGCCAATACCATTTTCTTCTGGATTTTCATCTTGTGTTAGCATTCCAATTTCTAGCTCTAAATCCATCACCTGATCTTGTAGCGTCTCAATATCTTCCTGCAGCTTTCCACATTTGATCTTGAAATTCATCAACGCATTAAAGTGGACATCAAGCACTTTAATGATGTCATATTCAATCCAATAATTCAAACAAAAGTATGCCGCCAAGTGTTCTGCCTCCTTCTTCCTGTTTTTCCATCTGCTTGAAAATTTTGGATGTGCGCCTCCATCAAAACTAATGTGACACATGAATTGCATTGCATGAGCCGGTCCCTTGGTTGCAAAATTAAAATGTGGTTCAATATTAAGGTTGCGTGCAGCTTCAATCAAAGTAGGCTTGCATGTCACAACGACTGATATACTCACATTTTTCTTTTTCTGGCTGCAAGAGAGGACGCAATTAATAATCAAATACTTTCCTTCATGAATATAAAAAACACTCCATTTTCTTTCTTTTTTCTTCTTGGTCACATTTGCCCCAATCTTCAAAGGAAACATTGTTCTTTTTTTTTTTTTTTTTTTTTTTTTTTCTCCTTTCGCATCCTTGTGCCCTTCTCTCTTCCTTCGGCATCCTTGTGCCTTTCTCTCTTCCTTCGGCATCTATGTGCCTTTTTCTCTCATTCGGCATCCATGTGCCTTTTTCATTAGCATTAATATGCCTCTCACTTATAGCCAACACACAAATATATATATATATTTTTCTTCTACACACCTCAAGCCCACAATAAAACTTTTTAATAACAACCAAAAAAATTTTCATCATGCCAAAACAATTTAAATATAGAACCACAACCAACGCTTTATGCTACATGCCAAAAAACATTTAAAAATTGGACCATGCTCCAAACCCCACATCTCTTATGTAGGTCCTCATGACCGTATCAGCTCTGATACCACTTATTGGTGGATTTAGCCTTATGCTCATACACTCTAAATGTGAAGGGGGAAATACAATATATAAAAAATATTTTTTTTGGATATGTGAAGCCCGAAGGCTACACAGAGCTCCTACACAAACTTACTTGAAACAAACTTCAATAAGATTGATACTCTTGATACACACTTGAGACACACTTGATACACACATTACATACAGTGGATACGCCGCCTATTTATAGGCCATAATATTAACTCAACATTAAACATATCCATAACCATTATACCCACTAAACCTCATTTTTACTTCAACTCATAAACTAGACATAATAGTTAAACCCTTTAGATTCTAACTTTTTATTTCTTTAACTCTTTAAACACAATAGCTAAACCCTTTAGATTCTAACTTTTTATTTCTTTAACTCTTGACCTTTGAAATTACCCCAACAAGCTCTTCAGCTCTATCAGTCGCATGCTTTCAAAAATAAGTCTCCAAAAGTAGATTTTTCTAAGTTGTCACGAAAGGTGGTACATTATGTTAAAGGCATTCCATTAGCTCTCAAAACTTTGGGTCCCTTATTCCTTCCACACAAGAGAATAGAAGACTGGGAAGAAGCCCTAACGAAGAAATTCGAGTGTGTTGAGACATAGTTACAATGGATTAGAAAAGAATGAGAGGGAGATATTTCTCGATATGGCATGTTTTTATAAAGGGATGGATATGGATTTTGTGATAAAAATGATACATCTTCACGGTTTCTTGCGGTGGGGATTAAAGTTCTCATTGCTAAGTCCCTCGTATCGATTTCAACAAGTAACTGCCTAGAGATGCATGATATGCTACAAGAAATGAGTTGGGCAATTGTTCGTGAACAATGTATCGAAGAGCCTGGAAAACGTGATAGGTTGTGGGATGCTGAGGATGTCTGTCATGTGCTGGAAAACAATACAGTAAGAACCAAAGCATTTCTCATAAAAGAAAAATATCATGAGCTTTCGATGAAAAGACACCATAGAAAACTCATTTTGATCAACATGTCAACTTTTGTTATATGTTTTATTCTCATTTATACTTTGCTATTTGATTGTCAGGGAACTGCAACAGTTCGACCCATATCCTTACACCCCACTGCGACTACAAAGCTGAGTGGTGCAGCAGCCTTCCAAAATATGTATAATTTAAGATTGCTAAAGATTTATGATCCTCATCTAAGCTCCAAACATGACTTCAAGCTTATGGATATAAAGTTCAATTACATCAACAGAGTGCTAAAGGATTGTGGACTCTTGGAAAGTCTCTTCCTGATGCTCTTCGGTATCTTCACTGGCTGGCATACCCTTTGAAATCTCTGCCTACGAAATTTTCAACGCAAAATCTCGTTGAACTTCGAATGCCTTGCAGCAAGGTAGCTGGGCAAATTTGGAATAGAGGCCAGGTACATATATAATAATTATATGCTTATTTTAGTTCTTGTATAAGTTGGGGAAAGTTTTGTGGTGAATTTAATGATTCAGAACATTTCTCTTTAATTTGTCACAGAAACTTGGGAACCTAAAAGTGATCGATCTTAGTTACTGCAAGCATTTGACTGAAGTTCCTGATCTGTCTGGGAGTTCAAACCTTGAGCATATAGATCTTTGTGAATGTACAAGTTTGGTTCAGATTTCTCTTGTTGATGCGAAAAAGTGGTTCGGCACGTATTTCGCCCAACTTAGTGATATTATGTCTTCGGAAGGGAATAACCTATCGGAAGATCAAGTTCCTGCAAAAGGACACGTTCGGTAAGACCTTGGGATACCGGTGTGGTACCGGCCGAAGGCTCTCCGATGCTTAAGTAAGTACGGTTTTAGTAAATATTAGATTACAGATCAAGCGGTAGCGTACCGTTGGTTTCTCTCCCCCCCCTTTTGAGGATAGGGGTCTTCTTATATAGGTCTTGGGAGGCGTGCACTATGCTCATATTTCTGATGTGGGACTGTAGAAGCGGATTGTGAGCATGACACATGTCCTGTTGCAAAAGAGCCAAAATGTATGGCTTCGGCAGGACACATGCCGAAGGGTCATTGTGATAAATATCGATTCTGTCCACGTGTCTGGCGGTAACAGGTCGTTTATTTCCGGTATAAACAGTAGTCCCCCAAGTTCTCTTCCGAAGGTCCTTCGGAAGGGAATTTAGTCTCCATGGCAGTTCGAAGGTGCTCTGCCGTTCGGTAAGCTCGTTTGGGGGAAGGAAAGGATGCTTGTGTTGATCCCTTCGGGAATCATCGTTCGGAAGATACTCCCCTGAGACCCGAAGGGTCGTCGATGCTGAGAGGTGTGAGGGCAGAGAGACGCTTCGTCTTCCGTGCCTGGCGTGCAGAGACGCTTCGTCTTCCGTGCCTGGCATGCAATCAACATCTCCATCCACCGGGCGACACATGGCTAGCGAAGCTACGCCTGGCGGTCGCATTTATGAGCCGTTTGGTTTCCCGAGGCGTACCGTTGCAGCCTTCTTCCTATAAATAGAGGTTGCTCTGGACGTAAAGCTCACTTTGCAATTGTGAGTTGACGCGAGAGCTCTGTGTGGCGATTTCAGAAGAGAGTGAACGGCAATCCAAGCGATTTTCACAGAAGTTCTCGGCATTCAAGGCGATTTTTGAGGTCTCCATTCGGCAATCAAATTCCCCACACTACTCAAGGTAAGATACCGTTCGGTACTCCCAAAATGTTTTCTCTTTATTTCTGTACGTCTTCTCATGGCATAGGCTAGCCGAACGGTAGGTAGGATTTTCTTTCGGTAGTCTAGTGGCCATAGGTAGCGCTGTAGGCATCTGTAGGATAGTTTGTGACACGGCCTTAGCTTCCTTTTCCTTTTTTTTTTTTTGTAGATGTCTGATAGCGAGTCGTCGTTCGGTAGTGAGCCCAATGCGTTCGATGAGGAGTTGTCATCGAGCTGGGACACGTCCAGTGGGGCTGCGAGCCTCGAGGCCGAAGGTGGAGAGGACACCGATGTAGAGATACTCGGTGAGGAGGTGAACTCCGTTCCCACCCACGGCATCGGCAAGGGGCTTATGACGGGGCAACCGCTTCCCCTGGCCTCGGTTTATAAGGATGGTACTTGCGTCGGTACCATTGAGCATCAGCCGGAGGCCTCCACCTCCGGTCGTGGTGAGGGCGTTGCTGGTCCCTCTCGGCCGAGGGTGACGATCATCCACCGGGAGCGGTCTAGGATACCGGTGGGTGTACCCAAGAAGACTCTGTTCGGGGTCGACTACTTGGAGCCCAACAAGATCACCGAATGGGAGCTGGAGAGGATTAGGGTCGAGTACCTTATTCCGGACTCGGTGAAGATGAGAATTCCGGGCCCTACCGAGTCCCTCAGCGACCCAGGGGATGGTGAAGTCACCTTCTTCACCGACGTGCTTCTGCAATGGGTTAGGTAGCCGTTGCAGCCTGCCGTGCAGAAGATCGTTGCCCAGATCGGGTACGCTCCTGGCCAGTACAATCCCAACTTTTGGGTGGCCTTGATGGGGGTGATAGCTGCGTTCGGAATTACCGGGGAGGGGGAGCCTTCCTACGAGCAGTTCTCGTACCTGTACAGCATCACCAAGTCTAAGAGCGCTGATCACGGTGGCTGGGTTCAGGCGAACTGCCTGAAGGCTTCCGAGCGGGGGCACTTCATCAGCTCGGTGCCGACTTCCCAAAAGTCGTGGAGGAATCGGCGGGTGCTACTCTCCGGCAATTGGGAATCGCCATTGGGAGTACTTCCACGGTTTTCGGTACCCACGATGTTTCAAATTGCCGGTAGGTTTCCGAGTTACCGATCGATAGGCTGAGTTTTGTCTTCCTTCTTTCTGGTTTTATTTTTACTAATTCTCTTTTCGGACAGGTAAACTCAAGCAGTCGAACCCTAAACAGAGTGAGATTCGACAGCTCGACAGAGTGAGGCTGAGGGTGCCTGCTGCCGAGCGAGTTTATCCACGCTTCCTCTTCACCGACAACCTGATCAGAGCCGGCCTCGTCAACCCTGCCGAGAGTAAGTGGATATCTTGCCCCCCCTTTTGTGTATTGTTTTTTTTGCATGCCGACTGACCGATTGTTTTTGACCAGTGACGGACGCAAGGAAGGCTGCCGAGGGCAAGAAGATGAACGAGTCCTCCATGAGGCGCCTTATGATGGGCCTGGAGAGCAAGAAGAAGAAAAAACAGCCCCAGGCACGTTTCGTTCGGCAGTCTACGGATCCCGAGGACGTGACCCTCGCGGAGCGCCTACGACAGCTGGGCGCCGAGCCTGTTGCATGGCCTGCTACAGATGCCTCTGCGCCGAGGCAATCAGATACCGAAGCCGCCGCCACCAAAGCTGCCGGGAAGCAGCCAGTGACGGTGGATTTGGAAGCCTCACCGGCTTCCAAGCGCCCTCGCCGATCGGAGGTCCCGAGGGCCGTCCTTGCGGTGGAGGACGAGGACGGCACGTCCGAGGCCGTCACCATCTCCTGCCCATCGAAGACGGTCTAGTTCGTCAACCATATGATCGTCGGCTCTCAGATGGAGTTGCCGGAGATCGACGAACTACAGAAGAAGCTTCTTCAGGAGGAGGCTGGACGCGCCTTTCGGCTTCAGGCCTCGATAAGATTTTCCTTCTTCTTTCGTCCTTTCTTTCTTTTGTGTAAAGTGGGGCACGCCTCTGAATCTCTCTGTTTTGTGCAGGCGTCCGTGGATATGTGGCTATGCGTCAAGCGAGCCATTACTGCTGCCGAGCGTGCAAAGAAGGCCTACGACGACGGCAAGGCCAAGGTTGCCGAGGCAGGCAAGGCACTCCAGGACCACGCCCACCTGCTCAAGGAGAAAGAGGCTGCCGAACGGCAGGCTCTTGCTTCGGGGGCGAAGGTGGAGGAGATGCGGGTGGCCTTGGAGGCAGCGCAGGCGGCAGCGAGGGATGCCGAGGCGGCTAAAGAGGCCGTGCAGGTGGCCTTAGAGGAGTCCGAGCGGGCCAAGGCAGCAGAAATCGAGGATGCCGTTCGGTCAGCCATCCGGGGGTACTGCTCGTCCGAAGAGTTCACCGTTCTCCTTGATAAGGAAGTGGGCTCGGAGATGGGGGACCTGTTGTACCGGTTCAAACGGTACAACCCCGGGAAGAAGCTGAATCTGAACTTTATTGCCGATCTTCCCCCTCTACCGGAAGGGCTGACGGAGGACATGATTGAAGAGTACGAGGGGGAAGACGCTGCCGAGGCCTCCGGATCTGCCGAGGCTGCCGCCGCCGATGAAGCCTGAGGGCTTATTTTTATTTCTTCTTTGTACTTGTAATTTTAGCTTTTATGTATTGTGAACACATATTGATGCCGAGGGCATTTTTAATTCAAATTTAAGCTTATTTTTATCCACTGTTGTCTGAGCAATTTTAACTTGTTGGTGCCGAGGGCATCTTTTATTTAAATATAAAAGCTTTTATATATTCTGACTGTTTGAACATGTTGATGCCGAGGGCATCTATAATTCAAATGCATTTTTTGAACAATCTGAACGTGTGTTTAAATTGCATACTGTTAAATAGCCAAGTTCCGATGGAATCTGTAGTGTAAAGATCTCGAAAATCATTTATTGCCGTAGGCTAATATAGATGCCGTAGAACATTTATTGCCGTAGGCTAATATATAGATGCCGTGGGCTTGTAGAGTAATTAAAAAAGAGGTTCTCAAGAAATAGTGCCGAGGGCTTTCTATTCATTTCTGCCGAATGGCGAATACATTCCAAGCGGTTACAATTTGGTCATGCCGTAGGCTAGGTTACTTGAAATAATATTTTAGATGTTCCACGTTCCAAGGATGCCGAGGGTCTTGCGGTTGGAGTCTCTTAGTCGGTAGGTTCCTGATCGAAGGATACCGATGATCTCATAAGGTCCTTCCCAGGAAGGTCCGAGGGTTCCTTCCGTGGCATCTTTGGTTGCTAGTGATACCTTGCGCATGACCCAGTCTCCGATTCGGAATGAGCGATTTCTGACTCTAGAGTCGTAATACCGAGAGACACGTTGTTTGTAGGCTTCATTTCGAAGGTTGGCATGTGCCCGGTGCTCTTCGAGTAGGTCGAGGCTTAGAGAAATGGCTTCTTCGTTCGGCTTCGGTGCGAAGTTTTCCGTTCGGTAGGAAGGTTCGCCAATTTCCACAGGCACCACAGCTTCCGAAACGAAAGCCAGGGAACAATGTGTTTCACCAGTGGACGTTCGGTAAGACGTCCGAATGGCCCATAGTGCTTCGGGAAGCTTTTCCTACCAAGCTCCCTTGGCCTTGTCCAGCTGCCGTTTCATTAGCTTCTTCACTATTTTGTTTATTGCTTCGACTTGACCGTTCAACTGGGGATGGGCTGGTGATGCGAAAAACAAGTTGATTTTCAGGCGGGTGCAAAATTGCCTGAAGAGTTCCGAATCGAATTGTCTGCCGTTATCGGTAATGATTGCATATGGGATATCGAATCGGCAACAAATGTGAGTCTAGACGAAATCCTCCATCTTTGCTGCCGTTATGGTTGCTAGAGGTTCGGCTTCCACCTATTTGGTGAAGTAGTCCACGGCAACCACTGCATATTTTACCTGCCCCTTACCTTGCGGTATTGGACCGATCAGGTCTAGTCCCCATTGTGCGAAAGGCCAAGGGCTTACAATCGGTGTCAGAGGTTCGGCAGGGATATGCGGAACGTTACCGAAGTGCTGACATTTATCACATCTTTTCACAAGTGAATTAGTGTCCTGATGCATGGTCGGCCAAAAGTATCCCTGCCGAAAGGCTTTGTGGGCGAGGGACCGGGACCCGGAATGGTTGCCGCACACACCGTTATGGATCTCCCGAAGAACGTAGTCCCCCTGTTCTGCCGTAAGGCATTTGAGATATGGGGTGGTGTAGCCGCGCTTGTAAAGCACATTGTTGACGACAGTGTACCTTGCTGATCGGTATCGAAGCTTCCGGGCCTGGGCCTTGTCCTCAGGAAGGGTGCCGTTCGTCAGGTACGAATAGATAGGAGACATCCATGTATCCTCATACCGTACGGTACACGTTTCAGAGGCTACCGTGCTCGGTTGGGCAAGAATCTCCACCGGCACCTTTCTTCCGACCTTGTCGTTTATTGCCGAAGCCAGGGGCGCCAATGCATCGGCATGGCTGTTTTCGCCTCTGGGGATCTGCTTGATCTCGTAGGCTTGGAAGCTTTGGAGTAGCTGATGGGCGGTCGAAAGGTAGGCGTACATGGAGGCATCCTTGGCGGCGAAGTCTGCCATTACCTGGTTCACGATGAGCTGGGAGTCACTGTGATTTCTTATTTGTTTTGCATTCATGCTCTTGGCTAACCGAAGGCCGGCCAGGAGAGCTTCATATTCCGCTTCATTGTTGGAGGTTCGGAAGTCGAATCGGAGGGCGTACTCGATCTTGAGTCCGTCCGGTGTTGTCAGTACCAAGCCTGCTCCGCATCCTTGTTGGTTTGCCGAACCATCGACGTGCAGACCCCATACGGGAGTTGAGGTGTCAAAGCGTTCGGCGTCTAGCTCATCTGGCAATCCGGTCTCGGTCACCGCCTCGGGCGTCGGCTGTGCTGTTAATGGGGTAAGCTCGGAGATGAAATCGGCAATAGCCTGGCCCTTTTCGGCGGGCCTCGGAACGAACTGTATGTCAAATTCTCCGAGTTCCATCGCCCACTTGATCAATAGGCCAGAAATTTCTGGTTTTTGGAGCACTTGCCGGAGCGGTTGGTTGGTCAGGACTTTGATTCCGTGAGCCTGAAAGTATGACCGAAGTCTTCGTGCCGAGACAACAAGGGCTAGTGCAAGCTGCTCTAATTGGGGATACCGAAGTTCAGCACTCTGGAGTACCTTACTGACATAGAAAATTGGTAACTCTGCATTTTTCGGTTTTCGTATCAATACCGAACTGACGGCATTGTTGGATACCGAAAGGTATAGGGAGAGGATTTCTCCAGGCAGTGGTTTTGACAATAGAGGGGCCTTGCTCATGTAGTTCTTTAAGTCTTGAAATGCCTTTCACACTCGGCAGTCCATATGATATTCTATTTGCCCCCTTTCAAGGCTTTAAAGAACGGTACACACTTATCGGTAGCTTTCGATATGAAGCGGGTCAAGGCGGCCACGCGTCCGGTAAGGCTTTGAATGTCCTTCGTCGTCTTCGGCCTCTCCATGTTGATGATTGCTTTTATTTTTTCAAAATTCGCTTCGATCCCCCTCTGACTAATCATGAATCCAAGGAATTTTCTGGAAGATACACCGAAGGCGCATTTTTTCGGGTTCAGTCTCATCCGATAGTCTTTTAGTATTTCGAACATGTTGATAAATTGTGCAGATGTTCTTCGGCAGTTCTGCTTTTTACCAACATGTCGTCAACGTAGACCTCCATGATGTTGCCGATGTATCCGGCGAAGATTTTGTTGACAAGCCTTTGATATGTTGCCCCCGCGTTCTTCAGACCGAACGGCATGACATTGTAACAGTACAACCCTTTGTCCGTTATGAATGCGGTGTGTTCGCTATCGGGAGGGTGCATGAATATCTGATTGTAGCCGGAATAGGCGTCCATGAAGCTGAGCAGTTCTTGGCCGGCAGTAGCGTCCACAAGCTGGTCTATCCGTGGCAACGGAAAGCTGTCCTTCGGGCAGGCCTTGTTGAGATCGGTATAGTCTTGGCACATTCGCCACCCGCCTGTGGCCTTTCTCACCATCACGGAATTTGCCAGCCATACGGGATACGTTGCCTCCCGGATGAAGCCGATGGTTTGAAGTTTGTCGACCTCTGTACGCATGGCCTCGTATCGTTCGGCATCGTACGATCGGCGCTTCTGCCTAACGGGTTTATAAACGGGGGAAATGCTGAGTTTATGGCTGATGACCTCGGGGGCGATGCCGGGCATATCTTCGTAAGACCATGCAAACACTTCCGAATGGTGCCGCAAGAAATTTATGAATTGCGTTCGGAGATCAGGAGTGAGTCTTGTGCCGATCCTAACCTGACGATCGGGCTGTTCATCGCTCAAGGTTACCGTCTCCAGTTCCTCGGCGGGTTGTGTGTGAGGGGTTGGGGACTCATCTCTTGGGTCGTCAACCAGTCCCATGCCGTTCAGGTAACCCCTGCACAGACATGGTCTCGTCGGGGAGTTTGAAAGAGGTTGCCTTGAGAGCCGTGGCGTAGCAAGTCCGCGCACTTAACTGGTTTCCTCGGACAGCTCCCGTGCCGTTGGGGGTCGGGAACTTCATCAATAGCATGTGGGGCGAAAGATGCGCCTTAACCCTCGTAAGTGCCGTTCGCCCAACGATGACGTTGTATGCTGTCGGGCAGTCAACGATGAGGAACTGATCGTATGTCGTTGTTTTCCTTGGTGCGGTACCGAAGGTAATTGGCATTTTTACTCTACCGACCGGTTGGACCAGGTCCCCAGAGAAACTCAACAAAGGTGTTAACTGCCGGTTGACCTGGTTGTCGTTTATTCCCATTTCTTTGAAGGCCTCGGCAAAAATCACGCTTACGGAACTCCCGGTATCGATCAGTACTCGCCCTACATCGTAGTCGGCAATTTCAGCTCCGATGATCATCGGGTCGTCGTGGGGATAGAGGACTCCCTCTTCCTCCTCTTCGCAAAATGTGATCGGTTCCCAATGAACTTTTGGTACTTCCTGGTGCCGATTCACCTCTATACCGAATACCTAAGGAAACTGTGCGGCGCGCACGTATTGCTTCATTGAACGGTTGCTCATTCCCGCAACGGTAGGGCCACCGCTGATAGTGCTTATCATGTTTATCTGCCGAGTTGGGTTCGGCACCGGCGCCGGTGGCTGCCGGGCGATATACTGATCTAGCCTCCCCTCTCTGATCAACCGTTCGACAATCTTTCTCAGGCTTATACAGTCTTCCGTATTGTGGATGTTGTGCTGATGGTATCGGCAGAATTTACCGGTATCCCGGTTGTCTTGCCGATTGGGTCTTCGCAGATTCGATTTTGGTATTATTTCTTGTTCGTTCATCAGAACGGCCTTAGAGGTGGTATTCAATAGGGTAAAGACCTCGTTGCCGTGGTCACGATTAGGCAGGGGACCTCGGTTGTCGTTGCGACCGTACCGCCCTTTTCCCTTCTTCGGCTGGTCTCTTCGATCGGCACGGTTGTCTTTCCTCTTATGGTCTGCCGAATATGAGTCGACCCTCTCGTAGGATGGTGTCTTTGCCGGATAAGCATTTGGTTCTGTGTCCTCTCGGCGTGCCGAGACACTGGGTTTCGAGTTGAAGTATTCGGCTTTGGCGTGGACTGCTGCTTGCTTCATCAGTTCGTCGTACGTGCGCCAATTGCTGCTGTGTACCAAGTATCGGAAGTGCGAGGACTGAAGGCCACTCCTGAAGGCGCCGTAGGCTGCCCTATCGTCTGTTTCCGGACACCTTGAGTATTCGTGACTGAAGCAGGCCGCGTATTCCCTCAATGGTTCGTCCTCCCGTTGCCGAATCGTGTACAGATCATCGGCAGAGTATAGACGGTCTGTTTGGATCATGAAGTGATTGAGGAAAATTTGCTTCAGTTCGTCCAAAGAATCTACGGTTTTCGGTTCCAACCGGTAGAACCAGTTCAGGGCTGCTTCGGTAAGGGAAGATGGGAATAGTAGGCACTGCCCCTCATCGCTCAGACCCTTGCATCCAATGGCGGACTGAAATGAATGAAGGTGTGTTAAGTGGTCCTCGGTTCCAGTATAGAACGGTATACGCAGTTGCTGCACTTCCCTATCCTGCCGAGAACGCCGGATGTGTCTGGTGAATGGTCCGGGCCGAAGCTTTCCCCATTCCGGTTTTTGGGAGCAAGCTTTGTCGTTTTCCATTTTCTGGACTTTCTGAAAGAGGAGCCGGACAACAGGATCCCGGCTTGGGATTTCCTCGGAACCATAGTCTTCCGAGCGTCTTCGCGGGCTTACTGAATTATCCCCCTAATACCGAGAAGGCGTTGCCGAACGGTAGGTGGAGGCTTGTGTCTTGGAAGGGATGTATTCGGATGCCGATTCTTGTGCGGAGTCCAGCCCTCTGACCCTCCGAATAGGCGACTTGCCTCCTAAGACGTTCATCCGGGATTCCCTTAATCGAGCGTTAATCCTGATAGGAGATCTCTGTCTCTCTGCCTCCCGATCGTTAAGCCGATGTCGGCAACCGGAGTAGACCTTTTTTGGGACGTGTGGTTGATCCCTGGGTGTCGGCACCACCAACTGTTTGGAAGGCGCTGGCGTTGCCCTCGCTACCTTTCCGTACTTCCTCTTCCTATGAGGGGTCTGCAAGCTCTGGGAAGAGTGAGTTGTCTGTATGTTCTGCGTGTGCTGCTGGGTTTCGTCCACTTTGGACGAAAGAAGGTGGTTGTGTTCCTGAAGCCTCGCCATGTCCTTCCGTAGGGACGCGATTTGGACTACCAGCTCGGCTTCGGCGGTTGTTTGGGTTGAGGGGGCGTTTTCGAAGGGAGTGCATAGGGGTAGCGCTGGGCTAGCTCCGATTTGCCTTCCGAACGGTACCCCTTCTTCCGATAGGAACGTGGGTACTGAGGTGGTCCCCATGTGTCTAGGGGATAGTGGGTTGATGGTTTTTAATCGTTTCCTACAGACGGCGCCAAACTGTGGATGCGAAAAAGTGGTTCGGCACGTATTTCGCCCAACTTAGTGATATTATGTCTTCGGAAGGGAATAACCTATCGGAAGATCAAGTTCCTGCAAAAGGACACGTTCGGTAAGACCTTGGGATACCGGTGTGGTACCGGCCGAAGGCTCTCCGATGCTTAAGTAAGTACGATTTTAGTAAATATTAGATTACAGATCAAGCGGTAGCGTACCGTTGGTTTCTCCCCCCCTTTTGAGGATAGGGGTCTTCTTATATAGGTCTTGGGAGGCGTGCACTATGCTCATATTTCCAATGTGGGACTGTAGAAGCGGATTGTGAGCATGACACGTGTCCTGTTGCAAAAGAGCCAAAATGTATGGCTTCGGCAGGACACATGCCGAAGGGTCATTGTGATAAATATCGATTCTGTCCACGTGTCTGGCGGTAACAGGTCGTTTATTTCCGGTATAAACACTTCTTATTTTCAAAATTTTGACAAACTTACTTATCTTGATCTGGGAGGCTGCCTGAATCTCAACTATCTTCCTGAGATGCCTGTCAACATTGAATCCTTAGATTTATCTAAGACTGCAGTAAAGGAATTGCCTTCATCAGTTTGGTCTCTAGAAAAACTTTGTTCCTTGAATGTTAATCATTGTAAAGCCCTTGAGAAACTTCCGAGCAACAGTTGTAATCTGAAAGTCTCCGGTACTTTTAGTCTAAACGGCTGCGTTTCTCTTGGCGAGTTTTCGGAGCTTCCCAGGTATACAAGTTACCTAGATTTGAGTAAGACAGCAATAAAAGAATTGCCGTCATCATTGGAGTCTCTCTTCGGTCTCACTTCAATTCGTCTCTTCGCTTGCGGCAGCCTTCTGAGTCTCTCAACAAGCATTCACAAGTTAAAATCTCGTGAGATTCTTGATCTTCAATTATGCTCTGAATTCCAGTACTTCCCAGAAATACTGAAGCCTATGGAACATTTGACGTCTCTTAGTTTATCAAGTACAGCGGTTAAAGTTCTACCCTCATCGATAGGAAATCTAATTGGGCTTCGAAAATTAGATCTCCATCACTGCGGGGACCTTGAGGTTGTCCCAAACAGTATCTACAGTACAAGTAATCTTGAAACTCTCAACTTTCATGGCTGCTGGTGCCTTGGGAAATTGCCTCCCGTCTCAGTAGACCAAGTCAGATTGCTCTCTTTGAAAGAACTAATCCTCGCTGAGTGCGGTATCAAAGAAATCCCTGATGCCCTCGTTTGCTTAACCTCATTATGTTCCTTCGATTTGAAAGATACCGAAATTAAGAGCATACCTGCAAGCATCAAACAAGCTGCTCAGCCGTCTTCCCTGTGCCTAACCTATTGCCAGAGCCTTGAATCTTTGCCAGAACTCCCCCCATTGCTGCAATGTCTTGAAGCAGGTCGTTGCACGTCACTGAAGAAAGTGTCAAGTTCAAGGACTGCACTCACACAAGGTTGGGACGTATTTTCTCCTCCACGGCTTGAGGAGAAACCTATATTTTCTGGATGCCCAAAGTTGGATGAGAATGCAAGAAGTGTTGGGTTTTTAGAGAACAAAATAGTGATTTTATTTATTCAACAAAAGATAGGTACAAGGTTTTATAAAGGAGTAGGCGTATTGGCCTTCAACAACTAGAACGAAACTATTTGCTAGGCTTATTGGCCTTTTGGCTTATTGGCCTATTCTCTCTCTTTTTGCTGGCTATTTGGCCTGTTCTCACCCTCTTTGCTGGCTATTTGGCCTGTTCTTACTCTCTTGGCTTTGTACAAGAGACAACATCATCTATTTATACACTAGAGCTGCCGCCATTGTCCAAGTCGGTGGACTTGGCTTCTTCTCCTAGCCACTACTTTATAATATTATTACTTTATTACGAGATTTTTACTAAGATTTTTCTAGAGTTTACAATAATCCTCTCTTAAAACTTGACTTTGTCAAAGTTAGTAAACTTTCTTGAGTTTTCTAATTTCTTCTAGATTTTTCTATATTCTTCAAGAGTGTATTAAATTTAACAAGAAGCAACATAATGGCTGATGCACAGCTCAGAATTATGCGAATGGCAACTGCGTCATCAAAGTTTAAAGAAGAAGCATCATATGATTCAGGTGATTCCTATGATGAATATGAACCAGATAATAGAAATGAATTAAAGGTCTCTCTCTCGACCTCACGCACACACTCTCTGTCACTCTCACTTCTGTTGAAGCAGCTGCTTTTTTTTTTTTTTTTTTTTTCTCCATGAGTTTAATAACTATGATCACCATCCATGGTACATGAACATTTTTATTGGGGATCTTTTGTTGCCATTAACTGTTCGGGGTATGAAATTCCAAATTGGTTCTGCCATCAAAATGAGGGATCTTCAATAAACATCAAGCTTCCTCCCGATTGGTTTCGTACAGATTTCTTGGGCTTTGCTCTTTCTGTTGTTGTATACATCAACAATAATGCTGGCTGGTTGGACTGTGGATACAAGTACATCTTCGACATTGGATGCAAGTACAACTTCAAAACTAGCAATGGTGAAAGCCACGAAATCAACCATCCTTTTTATAGTCCGTATCCGTATGTAAGGACTTCAGTTGATTCCCATGAGTTGTTTGTGTGGTGGTATAATAATGTCTTTCAAGTTGTAGGGGGAGCTGAAATCCCCACGGCCTTCTACAAACTAGTCATTGAGGCCTCTGTTGACTTCTCACTGAAACAAGACCGCCGCAAACCCTTTCCGGAGTTGGAGGTGGTAAATTGTGGAATCTGCCTGTTGTATGCCCAAGATGCTGAGATCATCAAGCAAAGGAATTTGTAGCATTTATCCTTGTTTAAATTCTCCTTCACCAATATCGCTTGTTCAAAACATAAAAATGTAAAAGAAGAAAATTTTAATTTTCTTTCTATGAGTTGCAAGATAATTTTAATTTGGCCTCTCCTCCCCATGTAAGCCATGAATTTTTTTTTTTTTTTTTCATTGCATTCAATGTATTAAATTGTTAAAAGCCATCGGGGAAAACAAGCAAATTTTGGAGGGACAGAGAACTGGAGATGAAGAAAGCAGAGCCGTGGTTAGATTACGTGCCTATTATAGAACATGTACTCCAAACAAAAAAGAAAAAAACGTACAAAAAAGAACGCCTGAAGAAGAAGTAAAAGATCCTAAACCTCTTTTCCTTCTCTCTTGTCATATAAACATTCCTGCCTTACGGCAATAATCATCTGATAAAAAGAAAAAACAAACAGTGAAAGATGTTCCAGTAGCTTCATTTACAAGTTTCAGAATCTGAGTAGGACTCTATATTATGCCTCCATTCTATTACTCAAATGCTCAAATGCTCAAATGCTGATGCTGTTGCTCAACTACAGAGGCCTTTTATGTACATTGTGCTTCCTTGTTATTACTACCCTTTGTTAAATTCAGATAGACAGGCCAGCAGTCCACTATTGATAACACCGATATTTGCAAGTTTTATGGGTTTTTCTTTCCGTAACAATCTTTTTTAATTTTTTTAATTTTAGTTTTCTTATTAGTTATATACCTTAACTGATCAAATTGCAACTTTCATCTAAACAAAACAGAATAAAGTTAACTTTCATTGCACACGATTTCCCTTTGTGATTTGGACTTGAATTGCATCCATCTAGAATTGTTTTGCAGAACATTAAAGTACGTTTTGTCACAGGTCATGTAACTATTTTAAATTCTTTATGCCAAATAACTTTTTTGTTTTGGACAAAATGATACTTCATTAGAAGACCCAACGTAATGTCAAGCAGAACATACAAGAGCAACTAGTGTTGAGTGAAATACTTTAAGACCTTGTCGTTGATGGACTGCGCAACTATCACACACAAGTCACGTAAAGATAAAGCACAAACAAATCGAAAAGTAAACATGCACATAAAGAACACAAAAATTTATAGAGGTTCAGTGTTGTCCCTACGTTCTCTTGATGATCCTCGAGAAATTTACTAATATGAAAGTACCCCTTTGGTTATAATGAAGAACTCCCTTTGATCTCTCACAAACCCTAACTCTCTTTTCTCTCACCCTTGACTCAAACCCTGTTAGGTGTGAATTTTTCACCAAAAAGAGGACGGGGGAGAGTGGAATTGAAATATTCCTCCCTGCAAGTTTATCAAAGAATATAAGTGTTTGCCAAGTATCAAAGACTGAAAGATAAGCATCCCAGCTAAGAAGTGGCTATTCACTTCAACTCAAATTCCTCACATCGAAGCCTATAAAAAAGGGCTAGATGGCTGGGAGAAGAGGGAGAATGAGGGGAGGAACAGCCGCAGGAGGAGAGGAGTCACGCAATGTAGAGAAAGCAAGCAACAACACCGGAGCAAGGTATACTCCCATGGCTCCTGCTGGACTTTTGCTCCTGCTGTACAAAAAGCACAGAGCAAACCATCACAAATCTACTGCAAGGCCTCTCTTTTGGTGATGTTTAAAACATCCAAAACAAGTTACTGCGATGTGTAAAGCACCCAAAACTATCCGTAAGGATTGATCTCATATGATGGTGGAAACCATCTCAAACCCGTCACAAGGGAAAGTCATAACTCCAAGTCTAACTTGGCTGCAAGCAAAAAGCAAAGAAAGAATGGACAATGATGTGGTGATTCCATCACGCCAGAAAATCCTACGCCACGTGGGACCTAACAATCACAAAATCTCCCTATACGCCAGAACATCCAACACCACGTATGGGGTCTCTCTCAACGCCGGAAAATCCTACGCCATGTGAGACCTAACAATCACAGGATGGTACTTACACAGTGTAATCAAACATCTTTATATCTTTAATATATATATATATATGTATTAATTTTCAATATTGTGTAAACCTCAACCACAATATAGCATCCAATAATCCCCCAATTTAAAAAAATAAATTAATATCCTAGTCCCACATAATCAACATAACTCAACAACACTCAAGACCTGTTACTAGGGTCATTATAATCCTCCTAGGAAGGTAAAACTACCTCTGAAGACTCACTGTCAACCAAGGCAAACTACCCAAACTTGGTCAAATGGGCCCACGGGGCCCATGACCTCCGTTTTACTATCCGAAAGTTTCGATGGGTTCCACAAAGTTTAGGATACACGTCCTGCAAGTTTGGTCCGGATTGGATTGTCGGATTCCTCGCGATCGCACAATCAGACGATTATTGTAAACACAAAATTTAGGTTATTAAATCGGAACATCCGGGCTCCGGTCCACAATCCGTGAATTCCTACATTATCCTAAGAATGCCTAGATCAACATATATGGAAATGGAGTCGATCCAACGGTCCGAACATGTCAAACCCAGATAATGCTTAATATGCGATATTCGATCGACGATCAAATGACATCCGAATTGAAATTCGAGCATGCCTATACGCTCGTGAGGACCAGGAGATCATTTTAGGACCTAAAACCTGTCCATGACTTGGACCACGCGCCGCCACACGCCCCGGCAGTGCGTGTGCGCCTTGAGTAATTTTTGGCAGCCGGAAAAACTCCAAACTGAGGGCCAAGCTTCCTATCCTAGGTGTAAAATCCCATTTGGAGTCACTTTTGTTCTTGGACATACCCCCATAAATGGCCGGAAGTGGCCGGAATCGCTATCCTAAAACTGGCAGAAACCTAAATCGAAAATTGAACCTCCTAGGCTAGAAATTGACCAAATCCTACCTAACCATCCAGCTAGAGCTTGAAAAATAGGTGGGAAAGCATACCTTACTTGTCGGAAACGGTGGCCGAACGACGGAGAATGAAGACGGCGAAGTTTCTGTCAAAACCAGCGCGATTTTGAGCTCTTTCCGATGGAATCCGGCGCTTCCAGGGGTGGGGCTGGTTGGGAAAGGAAGAGGGAGAAGTGGCGGTTCGAACAAGACCGGTCTCGAGGCCGATCATTGACGGTGGTGGCAGCGGTGGCGGCGGTGGCTTTCAGAAGCCACCCGCTGTACAAAAAAATGAAGGGGGAGGGGGCTGCGCGTGGAGAGAGAGAGAGAGAGAGAGAGAGAGAGAGAGAGAGAAACCAGATTTTATCAAACCTTTTTTGCCAAAATTACGGTTATGCCACTGAGGGTATTTTGATCGTATCTCTCTCGTTACAACTTTGATTCGAGCCCACTACGTGTCTATGAACCCATCTCGCCGTGCTCTACGCAACAGTACAATCGAAATTCCCAAATTTCTTCCCGGTCGAAAAGTCAACTTTAAAATTAATAAAATATTCTAGGGACAAAATGGTCTTTTATCATGTTTAATTAATAATTAATTATTTATTTAGGATCGGTTGTTACATTGTGAAGGAGAAAAATAGAAGAAAAAATAGAAGAGGGATGTGGTGGAAGCCACCACATGAAAGTCCAAAAAGCAAAGAAACAAAGCAGGAGGACTTCTTTTGGCATGCGGCAAGCTAACCTGTCCTTGAAATCAAGGACTGACCTCAACACCATCAAGAAGGGATTTTACAAGCTAATGTTGTTGGCTGAAAATCCAAGAAGGCCCACCAAGTGATGGAGTTTGGCTTTGAATCAAAATTCAAGAACTCTGCCACCGAAAAGAGACCAATGAATAAAGCTTTGCTCTTCTTCAGGTCAGAAACAAATTTATGTGAAATCAATTTCTGGGGCTATGACGCTACAGAAGCAAAACAAACAAAAAAAAGGTTTCTGAAGCAACACAAGCTAAAGTCTTAAAAAACGAAACTGGCAGCTTCAATTCAAGGAGATGAGCACCATTTTGACTCACCACCAATTAAGGATGCATTATACATATGAAACAAAGCATCTCTGGAGGTCCTCCACGCTTGGGTCTTTAACCCACAAAGCAAATCTCCAATTCCATCTGCAAAAGTATTAAGAAGCATGAATTCTCTAATCCTATTTGGATGAGTTTGTTTCTTTAATGGTTTGGGAGTTCCAATCCAGCAAAGAGAACGCAGTTGGTTCAAGTAATTTGCTTGGGTGTCCTAATCAAATTATGGGACATGTGTTCGCTGTAAACACATACTTGTTTTTGTCACCAAGCTGCGCTATGTCAGTTAAATATGAGACCAACAAAGCCACTGGTCTCAAGTAGGCCTAGCAAGCAGATGTCTACCATGAAGACAATAATCCAATTCAAAAGTAATTGGAACCAGTTAAAAGCAGATGTGCGTCTCTCTCTCTCTCAACATGAGACAGTTTCAAGCCGATTTCCAAGACTTGACAGCCTCAAATACAATGGACTCATTCATTACAAGTCTCAAGCCTAATGGACTTGTCCATTTAAAATTCAGTTGGCGAACAATTGGTGCAAAGCCTCAAGTTCGCAAATTATGGATTAATGGGCTTAAATTTCAAAAATTCCCATTAATTCTCAAATCGTCAAGTGAAGACTCAAGTGGTACAAAACCACGTCAAATCCCAAGTGGTACAAAACCACGCCAAAACCCCAAGTGGTACAAAACCATGTCACAAGCCCAAGTGGTACAAAACCATGCAAATTAATTTCCAAACTTTGAAATTACGTTGGTTTGATCCCGTCAAGGGTACGTAGGCAGTCTAGCATCCCAATAGAAGCAACCGCAACCAAATTTGAATCCCTGGCTTATTCTAACCAAATTCGCCCAAACACTTTCCCAAATGCAAATGTCAATTGTAGAAAATTAGTGGGTTCATCAAAATTGCTCATTATTTTTCTTGGACATTGACAATAAGAAAAATGGTACAAAACCATCCAATTTTTCCCAGGAGTCATCTACCCATGCAAATTTCAATGAGATTAAATTCAAATATCTCGAACACAAATTCTCAATTAGTGGGCCACACTTACCCATTAATTTCCAATTTTTCCCATGGGTCATCTACCATGCAAATTTCAATGAGATTAAATTCAAATCTTTCAAATACAAATTCTCAATTAGTGGGCCTCACTTACCCATTAATTTTTAATTTTTCTCATGGGTCTTTTATTTATGAAAATCTTAAAATCTCAAAATTGTCTAAAAGACACAAATTCTAAATTAGTGGGCCACACTTACCCATTAATTTCTAAATTTGGAACTACGTCGGTTTGATACCGTCAAGGGTACGTAGGCAGTCTAGCATCCCAATAGACGCAACGGCAACCAAACTTGAATCCATGGTTTATTCTAACCAAATTCGCCCAAACGCTTTCCCAAATGCAAATGTCAATTGTAGAAAATTAGTGGGTTAATAAAAATTGCTCATTATTTTTCTTGGACATTGACAATAAGAAAAATGGTACAAAACCATCCAATTTTTCCCATGGGTCATCTACCCTTGCAAATTTCAATGAGACTAAATTGAAATCTCTCAAACACAAATTCTCAATTAGTGGGCCACACTTACCCATTAATTTTCAATTTTTCCCATGGGTCATCTACCCATGCAAATTTCAATGAGATTAAATTCAAATCTCTCAAACACAAATTCTCAATTAGTGGGCCGCACTTACCCATTAATTTCCAATTTTTCTCATGGGTCATTTACCTATGAAAGTCTTAAAATCTCAAAATTGTCTCAAAGACACAAATTCTAAATTAGTGGGCCACACTTACCCATTAATTTCTAAATTTGGAACTATGTCGGTTTAATCCCGTCAAGGGTACGTAGGTAGTCTAGTATCCTCCTAGACGCAACCGCAACCAAATTTGAATCCTTGGTTTATTGTAACCAAATTTTCCAAAATACTTTTCCAAATGCGAATGTCCGTTTTAGAAAATTAGTGGGTTAATAAAAATTGCTCATTATTTTTCTTGGACATTGACAATAAGAAAAATGGTACAAAACCCTCCAATTTTTCCATGGCTCATCTACCTATGAAAATTTCAACATTTCCAAATTGTCTCAAAGACACAAATTCTTAATTAGTGGGCCACACTTACCTATGAATTTCCAAATCTTAAATCCGAATAGAATCTCTGGTTTATTCTTAACCAAATTTGCCTCTAAACACAATTCCACATTGAATCCCTGGCTTATTCAGCTAAATTCACTCAAACACTTTTCAATACAATTCAAATCAAATTTCCCTTGCAATGAGTCATTTATTCATTGCAATTCTTTGAACTACGAGTGGCTTGATTCCCGCAAGGGATATGTAGGCACCCTGAGGTTCAAACTTAGGGGCAGAGCAAAACCAAACACACACGTTTTGTTTCTTTATGATGAAATCAAAGGGTGTTCCCTTGAAGCAAGGGATTGTAATTAAGAGACACCGCGTCTCGAATGGGTCGAACCTAAAATAATAAAACCCCATTATTTAATTAGTGATGGTGAAATTATGTTGGGAGTTTCATATTTTTCTTCAACAAACCCAATTTGATGCCTTAGAGCTTTCTCACATTACAATAACCTAGCGCTAAAGTGCCTAATTATATGACATAGGGCTTTAATACAATTACACAAGAAGTAGAAGACTTAGTTACCTTTAATGGCTGAAATATCCTATGAAATCTTTGCCATCAAAGTTTTCTGCTCAAAATCTTGTAGAGCTTCATATGCCCTTCTGCCAAGTTACTGGGGCACAACTTTGGAATGAAGACTAGGTATATATGCTCGTTTTAGTTCTTGTATAACATGTGGCAATAATATACAAGTTAAGTTATTAATTCTTGTCATTTTTCTTTAATTTGTTACAGAATCTTATCAATTTAAGTTGATAAGAGACGTTGAAGACTTTCTTTCCAACAGCCACACCACAAACCAAACAAGAGGTTGAAATTTGAAGGGAGAGAGAGAGAGAGAGAGAGAGAGAGAAGAATTCCAACCCTCCATTATGTTACTGTCACGAAATGAATTATTCCTGTTTATTATTATTGAATGTTATCTTGTGAAGTTATGATATAATAAAATACCAAATTTGATGAAGAATTAGTTTCGACAAAAATGCTATGTCAACCAGTTTTCATGTTTTAAGCCTTCAGCCCAACCCGTTTACATAAGATTGGAAAGAAAAAATACTCAGTTATTTCCATTCGATTATAGCTCGTCTGGGAGTTTTAGATGGCAATTTTGTAAATAATGGAAGTGGCAGAGTTACTTTAATATGACTTGGTAGTTACATATAATCCATGCGTCCAGTTTTGTTTTTTTTTGTTTTTTTAATAATAAATTTATTTTATGCAAGCAATATTCTACTTTAATTTAATCTAAATTATTTGGAGGAAAATTCGAACTCTGTTGTAGAGTGGAAAACATATCAACTTTAGCCAATTTTATTACTTGCTTTTTATCTGTATACGTTGAAGACTAAAGTTCTATTTACGTTGAAGACTTTTCTTTCTAAATACCACTGAAGTTCTATTTATGTTTTTTTTAGGTCAAATTATTTACGTTTTTCGACCATTAGTTTGTTGCATCAAAAGATTTATGTAAATTGAGACACCCAATGAATATTTGTGTAAACTCCACCCTCCCAACAACTTGTACTCCAAAATAAATTTGTGTCTCCAAGCAAACATTTCATCCTCACATCACATGAATTAGAATTTTAAGTTGGACTCTGTTGCATTAATGAAAGTACTCCTAATTTACTTGAAGGCAAATAAATATTTAATCAATTAATAAAGGGAAATTCACTATTATACTCAATATAGGGGCCCAAATTATAAGAATACCCTATATGAAATGGACACACCCAACACTCATTTACAGCATAACAAAGAGGCTTTTAACTTCTTATAAATTACAAAACTGCCATCAATTCCTTAAAACAAGCCCAACCCCAAAACCTTATAAAAAACTCAAAAACACTCAATAGGGTATCAAAGTAATTTAATAATCAAAATTAAATTCAATATGGCCAGCTATCATTTTTTGGGTTTGTTTGAAAATAATTGATGTCAGATTTGCTATGAGAGAAATCAGCTGTGAGAGAAAGCAGTTTGGCGTTTGCTAAAATTTTTGTTAAAAGTGTTGTTGGTATTGATTTTAAGTATAATCAGAAAATGATTGCCACATAATCATTAAATCCAGCGCCTCTTCGAAACTGATTCCTGCATAATCAGAAAATGAAAGCACCTCATTAGCTGCTTTCCCTTATAGCTTTCTCTCACAACAATTTTTAACAATAAGTGATTTTCTCACAGTTTACCAAACGGGTTGGGCTTCTCAAAATTTTTAAAAAATCACTTATCACCCCAAATAAGCAATGTCAAACGGACACTAAATGGTATAAGGTTTATCTATATTATTAATGCTAAAAATGGGTATATGACTAAATATCTCATTGATAAAAGCCTATGCAAATCTGTTACCATCATACACACAGACTTTATTTAAGGTGATTAACTGCACAAAGACTCCAGCGATAATTGCACTCCACCCAAACTTAAGTTTCGATTTTTTCCTCTTGTCTAAAAAAAGACGAGCTTGTAGATTAAGTGGTTAAGACAGACTGAGGTGCTTTTGCTGGTAATATAGTTTTTCTTAGTCAGAGTCGGATGGCTTGGAAAATTACTCGCTACTTCTTCTTTTTCCAATTTTGTTTGATCTCTGTTTGTAATTTTCACTGTTCTTCCGTTCTGCTTATGCATACAGAGTCAACCACAACTGCCAAAACATGATATAGCTATAATCTCTACCACTCCTTTCTAGATCTCATCCTTGAATCGATCCTGAGGTGCAACGTAGGTCTTCATAATCATACTATTATTTCTTTCTTAATATTTGCTGATAAGGCGATTAATACTCTGCAGCTTCTTTCTTGATCTGGAGGTACTGTGTCTAACTTATTAGCTCTCTCTTATGATTATATATGTTTTCAAAAGGTCGTTATTTGTGAAGAGATCCTTTGGTCCTTCATTTCTCATTCTCAGTTATACAGCTAATTTGGACCTAGTGTTATTTGCATATTTATGAATATATATATACATATATGCATGTTTTGACTTGTAGGAATTCGCAGGTTTTTGATAGGGATATGAATTCATCTTCTTCTTCTTCTCTTCCTTTTGCTGCCCCCCTTAACGAAAAGTATGATTCGTCTCTAGTTGAATGGAAAATTTGGGATTGAATTGTTTGTATTGTATTCTTCTCTTTGTGGAGGTGAATATAAAGATGTACAAGTGGACTTATCATACAAGGAATAAAATAAATACATCCTAAAATAGGATTCCCTATTAAATAAGAAATATATTTCCTACTCTAATTGTCCCTTGATTCACGCCAACATTCTCCATCAAGTTCTTGCATAAATAATCTTTTATGCCCAACTTGAGAAGTGAGTTATAAAACACCTTTTTTGATATTGCGTCCAACAAAACATCTACCAGCTGTTCTTCAGATTTCAAAAGTGGGATATCAATCAACTTCCCCACAAGTTATTCCTTTATAAATTGTCGATCCACTTCAATATGTTTAGTTCTATCATGTTCAATTGGATTGTTTGAAATTTCTCGAGCTACCTAATTATCATAATAGAGATCTTAATTTCCTTTACTGCGGTGGAAATCCAATTTCAGTGATTAAATTTCTCAACTAGAGAAGCTCACAAACTCCCTGGGCCACACTCTTATACTTGGCCTAAGTTGCAGATTGTGCCACTACATTTTGCTTCTTACTACGCCATGTAATCAGTTTACCTCCCACAAGGTGAAGTAGCTTGATGTAGAACGTCTATCTGTAATACTACTAGCCAAATTTGCATTTGTAAATCCTTTGAATATCTAACCTTTTCCTGGAGCTCCCTTCAAATAACGCATCATCATTGCCTGATGTTCTTCATTGGGTGAATGCATAAACTGACTAACAATGCTAATTGCACAGGCAAGACAAGGACGAGTATGTGACAAATAAATTAGTTTTCCTACTAGTCTATGATAACTTTCTTGGTTTGTTGGTACTTGGTTAGGGTAAATGGCTAGATGATGATTATGTACAATAGGAGTGTTTGCGGGTGCACACCTTAGCATGCTTGTTAATGTCAACAAATCCAACACATATTTCCTATGATACAAACAAATTCTATCGATAGAGCGTGTAACCAAAAGATTACATGTCCTAGCCGTTTATGCTATAGCCTTAGGAGTCCCTACTTATAGAGGTTGTTTAACTGTCAAATTTCATTGGCAGGAATGTAGGAGTTCCTATTGTTATAAAAAAAAAAATATAGTTTTCCTTTTCCGTAAAGCCAAATACAAAAACCTTTATATTATAAATAACATATAAACAACCTGGAAAGCTTTTAAGGTACAATGAAACTGAAGAAAAACAAACTTATAGATAAGTAAAAGCAAAATAATTATAATTAAGAAGGTGAGCTTGGTACGGTGAAGCATGTCAAAAACGCTGTCCTAAAATCTTTGTAGCCTCTTTACTTGTATGTACTGGCGGTTTACAAGACTCTAAGATATGACCCCTTGTACACAAGCTCAAGATCTGCTACGAACACATTCATAGACGGATATAGGTATCCAAGTCACTGAACCGTTGCCCAAAATAATAATATAAGTAGAGAAAGTATAAAAAGTAGAAGAGGAGAGAATCAGATTGTGGTGGTGATTGTGGTATGTGATATTCTGATGGTGTATTGTGGTTGTTTAAATGTGAAGGAGGATTGGCCTTTTATAGGCATCCAATAACATGTAATCTTCACCACATTAAACTAGAGAATTAAGGCATTCAATGTAGAAATAAAACGTAAAAATTAAATATTTATAACCCCCACAATATATAAAATAAAACAGCCAAAATGATTAAATAAATCGAAACGGTTAAATTTTTAAAATTCCAACAGTTCCTACCTGATGGGGGGAATTCAATTCTAGTGCGAGTGACAACATATTACACAATAGGCCCCCCCTTTAGGCTTTTTCCGTACAAAGTTCTGCTTTTGGATGTTCATCATGTTGGATATCGCTATGATCCGTATTATTTTTATGTTTAAATTTCTTTAATTTTTCTAGTGGCCCAATTACATGCTCATATATGATTTCATTGAAATCATTCCAATTCCTTCTAAACACGTGTATTGGAATGATTCCAATTCCTTACTTCCCATACGTAAAATTTACACATATGGAATAAAAAAATCATGGGAGTTCCATTGTAAAATTCTTAATCAGATACCCTCAAAACTAAGAATCAGATCAACTAAGGGATTCCAATTCCTTATTCTCAAATTCTTAAATTCCTCGTTTCATCAATTCTAAGCTTTAGTCTACTATGGTAAGTGAAGTTGCAAAGAGACTAATTGCTAAGTGAGAACAATATAACTAAGAAGGATTAAGTTGCACCTCAACAATCAGAATGTAATTAAGCAAGAGAGAGATTGTCTTAATTTTTAGGAGCAATTGCATGCAGAGACTGATCAATCAGACTTTGTGACGTAGCGAGATATAAGGGATAGGGAGATTGAATGATAACCCTACAAGTAACAATGTCATAATCGACCAACAAACTGGATTCCACTAGAGAAATTGAATAAACCTCAAATATATTGATTGAAAATAAGATGAATAATCTCATGATGCTCCAACGCATTCCTTTTATACAAGAGAAATCCTAGACTTGCTTGGAAAGCCAATGAGAAACCCTAGACTTGCTAAGAAAGCTAATTAGAAAACAAAAAGGAAAATAATAAAAGTTTCCCAAAATATTCTAAAAGTTTTAAACATTGAAAAGTCAAAGCAAACGATAGAATTTGGCTAAAATAGCCATACTTCACTGCAAATTAGTGAGTTGCATTTTTCATGCTGTTCTCTTCTAAACGGTAGGTCATGGGCCCGATTCTGAGCTCGGGCCCATACTTGCACAAATTGGGCTTTGCTGTCGTGACGACATGCATGTCTGTCCAGCTGTTCCTTGATCAACTCGACCATATATTATACATCAATGCCTTCTACTTCGAAAGAACTCAACCCCGAGTTATCTTCAGGATAGAGCGGATCATCATCATGGAATGCATATAGGTCAGCAACATTGAAAGTGCTTGAAATCCCTATAGATGGGGGCAAGTCCACAACATAAGCATTGTTTTGATCTTCTTTAGAATCTTGTAGGGACTGTATTTGCGAGGCTGTAACTTGCAATTCGTACCTACTGGAAACCTCTCCTTCTTCAGATAGACCATGATGGAGTCGTCTTCATTGAACACCTTGACTCATCTATGTTTGTCTGCGGCGGCTTTGTATTTAGCATTGGTTTTCTCCAACCTCTCAATGACCTCATTCTTCACAGCTTGGACATTTTCTGCCATATGCTCAGCTGCGGTACTTATACCATGGGCCTTGAGTAACTTCACTAAATTAATCACATGGTTAGGAATCAAAGTGTAAACCAAAGCGAAATGTGATTTTCCTGTGGCACTGTGAACAACGCTGTTATAAGTAAACTCCACTTGTTGTAGCGCATTATCCCACTGTTTGAGTTTATCTCCACAAATGCTATGGATCATGTTACCCAAAGTTCTGTTAGTAACTTTTGTTTGCCTATCAGTTTGAGGATGTGCAGTACTGCTGCGATTACGAGTGGTTCCAAACATCTTCCATAAAGTAACCTAGAAGTGACTGAGGAACTTGGTGTCACGATCAGAAGTGATGAATTTGGGCATGCCATGAAAACGAACAACCTCCCTGAAAAATAATTTGGCTATGCTAGCAGCATCATTCGTCTTCTTGCACGCGATAAAGTGGGCCATTTTGGAGAATCTGTCAATAACAACAAAAACAGAATCTATTCTTCTTTGTGTACGGAGGAGTCCCAACACGAAGTCCATTGAAAGGTCCTGCCAAATATCATTAGGCACAGGCAAATGCATGTAAAGACCATTGTTTTGAGACTGACTCTTAGACACTTAACAAGTGTAGCACTTTTGCACGATCTTTCCCACGTTCTTTTTCAATTGTGGCTAATAAGATCGCTCCTCCATGCCAGCAATTGTTTTGTCTCTTCCCAAGTGTCCACTCAGGCTACCTCCACGTAAATCTCAAATTAGCTTCTCCTTCAAGGATGTCTCCATGTAAATCATGAACTAGCATATTTGCTTTTCGGCTTAAAGCATCTGTCACACGATTAAGGGTAGCTGATTTATGTTTAATCACAAAAAGGAATTTATATTGGAAAGTACTCCACCTTATATACATCTTGCTCATGGATATCTGACTGTTGAGGAACTTCAGTGCCTGGTGAGCTGTATAGAGTACAAATTCTCGTTGCACCAAGTTGTGCTCCCACTGTTTCAAAGCACGAACCACTACATAAAATTTTTGCTCGTAATTAATCTATTTTTGGCGAGCTTCACTAAATTTCTCACTGAAAAAGGCCACTAGTTTCTTCTCTTGAGACAAAACTGCACCTACTCCTACCTCACTTGCATCACATTCGACCTAGAATTTCTTCTTAAAAATAGGAAGGGCTAGGATCGCGGCAGTGTACAGCTTGTGCTTAATTAGGGCGAAACTCTTCTCGTGCTCATCACCCTACTAAAACTTTCTTTCTTTTAAACACCTAATGATGGGTGCAGTAATTGTGCTAAAATCAAGAAGAAACCTTCGATAAAAGGTAGCCAACCCATGAAAGATTCTCAACTCACTTATCATTCTCGGGGTAGGCCAATCACTAATAGCTCGCACCTTCTCGTCATCCACCTGAAGGCCATTCTCACCAATAACATAATCTAGACAGATTAATTTATTGGTGCAAAAATTACACTTTTTTCGGTTGAGGAAAAGTTGGTTTTCCTCCAAAACGCGAAGGACCTAGTTCATAAGGCACATAAAAGTGCTTGGCGCATTTGATAAACCAAAAGACCAAAAGACCAAAAGACATTACTATCGACTGATACAAGCCATCCTTGCTTTTGAACGCAGTTTTCCACTCATCACCTGGCTTGATGCGAATTTGATGATAACCACTTTGAAGGTCTATCTTTGAAAACACCTTAGAATCCTCTAACACATCCAGCATGTCTTCCAACCGTGGTATTGAAAATCTATATTTGATAGTAATTTTGTTGATTGCCCTACTATCAACACACACACTCCATGTTCTGTCTTTCTTGGGCACCAATAATACTGGGACTGCACAAGGACTCATGCTTTCATGGATAAACTTTTTTTGCTGCAACTCTTCTATCTTCTCTAGTAGAATGTCATTCTCCTTAGGACTCATGCAGTAATGTGGTAGATTTGGGAGACTTGCTCCGGACACCAAATCAATCTGATGTTGGATATCCCTCACGGGAGGTATTTGGTTGGGTAGGTCGTCAGCAATCAACTCCTTAAACCCTTGCAAAATTTTCTGCACTTCTTTTAGGAGTTCAACTTTCTCTAGTACGACAACGAACAACCCTTTCATCCCCACGTGATTGTTTCTGCATCTTTAACGGCTTCTAAACAGTCACGTTCATTGCTAGCTATGGTGAGGAAACTGGAATTTGCAGCTAATTTTCTAGAATCGTTCACGAGAACCATAACCATTTTATGAGAGCCCTAATTGAAAACATACACGTTATCACGTCCCTTATGAGTGGCATATGTATCAAACTGCTAAGGTCTACCCAAAAAAAACAAAAACAAAAAGACTAACATCCATATCAATAATATTACAAAGAACCTCAGACTTGCAATGCTTACCAATGGACAACGGTATCTTGCAAACTTCTGTCACTTGAACTGAAGGGCCTCTCTTCACTTATCTCAAGGAATAAGGTGATTCATGCTTCTCTGTTGGCAACTTTAAATAATCCCCAAAGCTTTTGGATATGAGATTCTCGCAACTGCCACCATAGATAATTAAACTGCATACTTTGTTATTGACGGTACAAAGAGATTGAAAGATCTTATGCCGCTGCACTTCCTCTTGTCTTGGTGCAAGTAACACCCACTGCAAGACTAGGTTAATTAATTTGTCGCCTTCCTCATAGGCGAAATAAGCTACTTCATACTTTTCATTAGCACCATGATCCTTATTATCATCCTCATTCACTTCAGCCAAGTTAACTTGTCGATGATTAGGACAATCATTGGATTTGTGGCCCAGTTTGCAGCAACAATAATAGTGATCTCCATAAGGTTTTGCATATGGATTCGGTCTCGGGAAATGACATTATCCCCAGTGCCGCTACTGCATTATGCTGCTCCCTTTGTGCCTTGCCATTTGTTAGTATTATTATTCACAGGAACCTGTACAACTTCTTTACTTTTGTCTTTTGCAAGGACAGGTGAATCAGCAGATTTCTTCTGAAAATTGCCAGAACTAGATCATCTCTCATTCTCCATAAGCTCCGCCTTGAGGGCCATGCTATTGGTCTATTGCATGGTCCAGAAATTTTACAACCCAATTCGATCTTGGATGGAAGGTTTGAGCCCATTCATGTACTTTGCCACTTTTTGACTATCGGCTTCATCTAGGCTATTACGTTTAACAAGGCACAAAAATTCAGATGTATACTCTGCCACCGTCCTATGGCCTTGTATGCAATTATGGTAAGGCGGTACAAATATTGCTTAAAGTCTGCCGGGAGGGATCTATCCATCATTAATTGCTTCATCTGTCACCAAGTTCGCACAGGGAGCTTTGCCTTGCCTTCTGCGCGTCTTCTGTAATTGATCCCACCATACTGCAACATTTCTTTTGAGATGAAAAGTTGGCTTCATCATCTTCACCTCGAGAACCTCCATAAGTTCAAAAAACCTCTCCACTTCAACAATCCAATCCAAGAAATCCTCAACTTGTAAGTGCTCATTGAAATATGGAATTTCAGTCTTCATGTGATAGTCTTCTTGGCATTGGTTGTTGGGTTAGGCATGATCGTCATGAATTTCTTCCTCCGACTGCTCATCGCTATCTTCTTGACGAGGGTGTCGTTGGGACGTCGTTCGTTACGACAGTCTTTTCCTCTATCTTCATTTGGCCGTGCTTGATTTCCAAGGTTAGGATCATCTGACGTAAACCCTTGATTGCTGTATTGAATTCATCATGAGTGATTGGTTCCCCTTCTTCATGGGTCCTATCTTCTCCGTCTGAATGAGCCATTAGAGGCACTTCGAGTCAGGCAAAAATCTGCTTTGATACCTATTGATGCAGCGAGATATAAAGGATAGGGAGATCGAAGGATAACCCTGCAAGTAACAATGTTGGAATCCACCAACAAACTAGAATCCACCAGAGAAATTGAGTAAACCTCAAATATATTGATTGAAAATAAGATGTCCAACGCATTCCTTTTATACAAGAGAAACCCTAGACTTGCTTGGAAAGCCTATGAGAAACCCTAGACTTGCTTGGAAAGCCAATGAGAAATCCTAGATTTGCTAAGAAAGCTTATTAGAAAACAAAAAGGAAGATAATAAAAGTTTCCGAAAATAGTCTAAAAACTTTAAACGCTGAAAAATCAAAGTAAACGATAGAATTTGGCTAAAATAGCACATACATCATTGCAAAGCAGTGAATTGCATTTATCACTTCGTTCTCTTCGAAACGGTAAGCCCGATTCTAAGCTCGGGGCCCATACTTGCACAAATTGGGCTTTGCTGACGGGACGACGTGCGGGTCTGTCAGCTGTTCCTCGATCAACTCGGGCATATGTTCTACATCACTTTGTATTTGATTATATCCACACAAGTTGTGTGGGCAAATAAAGTATGAAGGATGCGTATCCTACACGTCTTGAGACATCTTTCATTCTCTCATTATCATTCCAACTTAAACACTTCTTCCGTGAGCCATTCCCACATATTTTGTAAACATAATCTCTAAGAGGAATTCTTGGTGTGTAAGGAAAGTCACAACACTCAACAATTGACTATATGCACTAATTTACAAGGGGAAAATCCTTCGCTAAGAGTGTAAGAGGGGGTCATTGCGTTGCCACTCCCATGTACCATTCTTCGGAGGCAATTTTACTTTTCTTTTTCCATGGCTAATGATTCTTTTTTCTGGATCGTTTTGTAGCTTTGTACATATAGCCAAGTCAAACAATTCCATGGCTAATTTTACTTTTCTTTCATCCTCTCATTATCATTCCAACTTAAACACTTCTTCCGTGAGCCATTCCCACATATTTTGTAAACATAAATCTCTAAGAGGAATTCGTGGTGTGTAAGGAAAGTCACAACACTCAACAATTGACTATATGCTCTAATTTACAAGGGGAAAATCCTTCGCTAAGAGTGTAAGAGGGGGTCATTGCGTTGCCACTCCCATGTACCATTCTTCGGAGGCAATTTTACTTTTCTTTTTCCATGGCTAATGATTTTTCTGGATCGTTTTGTAGCTTTGTGCATATAGCCAAGTCAAACAATTCCATGGCTAATTTTACTTTTCTTTCATCCTCTCATTATCATTCCAACTTAAACACTTCTTCCGTGAGCCATTCCCACATATTTTGTAAACATAAATCTCTAAGAGGAATTCTTAACGTGTAAGGAAAGTCACAACACTCAACAATTGACTATATGCACTAATTTACAAGGGGAAAATCCTTCGCTAAGAGTGTAAGAGGGGGTCATGGCGTTGCCACTCCCATGTACCATTCTTCGGAGGTAATTTTACTTTTCTTTTTCATGGCTAATGATTTTCCTGGATCCTTTCGTAGCTTTGTGCATATATAGCCAAGTCAAACAATTGCAAAACTAAAATCTGATCTAGCTAGTCTCAGCAACTGCTTTTTTATTCCTTTTCTTTCTAAACAACAAAGGCCACAAATCTCTCAAGCTGGCTCTCTTTGTCTCTTGCTTAAATGGGTCCTCAGGTGCAACTTAATTAACCCCTTCCATCTCCAATATCAGATTCTCTTTTTTCTATAACTAAATACTCATAAACTTACGAAAGAGAGGGATATGGAGTTCATTGGGTGCTTTCTAGTTTTCATCATCATCATCATGACTCTGTTCTTCAGATCATTTACATCTTCTTCCTCTTCTTCTTCTTCTTCTTCTTCTTCTTCTTCTTCTTCTCCTTCTGTTACTGCTGCTGATATTGATATCCCTCCTCTTCAAGAAAAGTATGATGTGTTCATTAGTTTTAGAGGTAAGGATACCCGCCGTACTTTTACCAGCCATCTCTATCATGCTTTATGTGGGAAGAAAATCGAAACCTACATAGATTACAGGCTTGTGAGAGGAGATGAAATTGTGCCTGCCCTCCTCGAAGCAATCAAGAGATCAGCAATTTCGGTAATCATTTTCTCAGAAAACTATGCTTCTTCTACTTGGTGTCTGGATGAACTTGTGCATATACTAGAATGCAAGCAAAAAAATGGCCAGTTGGTTATACCCATTTTTTACGACATCAGTCCATCAAATGTACGGAAACAACAGGGAAGTTATGCGTTTGCATTTCGTCATCTTGAAAAATGTTTCATGGATAGTATCGACAAGGTGCACAAGTGGAGGGCTGCATTGACAGAAGCAGCCAGTCTATCTGGGTTTGATGATTCAGAAAAAAAAGAGTAATTAGTTCTGTAACTTATATTTTGAGTTCTACTTGTGACTATTTAATTTTAGGCCGGTATACTTACTAACAATTTGTTTGTTTGTCCTTTATAATTATATGCGCCAGGTTGGAGGCCAATTTAGTTTAAAAAGTTGTCCAAGATATCTGGGCCAAATTGAACCGCGAATTGTCAATTGATTTAAGGGGCCTGGTAGGAATTGAAAGGAAAATTGAGAAAATTGAGTCGTTATTGTGCTTGGATTCACCATGTGTTCGCTGTGTAGGTATTTGGGGAATGGGTGGTATTGGCAAGACCACCCTTGCGGATGCTATATTTCTAAGGTTGTCCTATAAATTTGAAGCTCATTGTTTTCTTGCAAATGTTAGGGAGAAATCAGAACAAATGGATGGACTGAATCAGTTGCGAAATAAACTTCTTGGTGAGATATTAAAGGAAAAGGATCTAAACATCGACACTCCTTCTATACCACCCATTACTCGATATAGGCTCAGCAGCACAAAGGCGCTCATTGTTCTTGATATGTGAATGCTCCAAGCCAACTAGAATTTCTTGTTGGTCATCATGATCAGTTTTGCCAAGGAAGTCGAATCATTATAACTGCTAGAGATAAAGGCCTACTTGAGCAAAAAGTTGACCATGATAAGATATACAAGGTTGAGGGATTAAGTTCCGAAGAAGCTCTTCAGCTCTTTCATTCGCATGCTTTCAGAAGTAAGTCTCTAACAGCAGATTACACTGAATTGTCAAGAAAGGTGGTAGATTATATTGAAGGCATTCCATTAGCTCTTAAAGTTATGGGGTCCTTATTCCTTGGTTGTAAGAGCAAACAAGAGTGGGAAGATCAACTGAATAAATTGAAACGATTTCCAAGCGAAGAAATCAAGAAAGCGTTGAGAGTAAGTTACGATGGATTAGAAGAAAATGAGAAGGAGATATTTCTTGATATAGCATGTTTTCATAAAGGCTATAGCAGGAATTATGTAAAAGAGTCATTAGATGGACGTGGTTTTTGTGGGGAAGTCGGAATCAAAGTTCTCATTGATAGGTCTCTCATATCAATTTCAAAAGGACGGATAGAGATGCATGATTTGGTGCAAGAAATGGGTAGGGCAATTGTTTGCGAACAACGTATTGAAGAACGCAATAGGTTGTTCACAGCAAGGGATGTCTATCAAGTATTGAATAACCAGGTAATTTAATTATGTTATATGCACATTTGATTAAACTTTTTGTATATTAATTCACTTTTTATACTTTGCACTTGATTGTCAGAGAGCTGCAACTGTTCAAGCCATATCCTTTGACTGGTCTGAGATTGAAAAGCTAAACTTGAATGATGCAGACTTCAAAAGGATGTATCAACTGAGATGGCTACGTGTTGGTTATTCTTGGTTTCTTGAGCACCACACATTAATTGGTTCTCTTGATCTTCCCAATTATCTTAGTTATCTTAACTGGGAGAGATATCCTTTGCAATCCCTGCCATCCAAATTTTCTCCTGTAAATCTTGTTGAGCTTCGTCTGCCGTACAGCCAAGTTACTGGGTCGCAACTTTGGAATGAAGAGCAGGTATATATGCTTATCTTAGTTTTTGTATAACATGCAAGATAAGTTATTAATTATTGTCAACCCTCTTTCATTTGTTACAGAAGCTTATCAACTTGAAAGTGATCAGTCTTCGTTTCTGCGAATATCTAACTGAAGTTCCAAATCTCTCTCGGAGTCTGAAAATTGTACATATAGATCTTCGTGGTTGTGTAAGTTTGATTGAAATTCCTTCGTATTTTCAAACACTTGACAAGCTTACTTATCTTGAACTTGGGGGCTGCACAAATCTCAAAAATCTTCCTGAGATTCCATGTAATGTTGAATTCTTAGATTTATCTAAGACAGCAATAAAGGAATTGCCATCAACAGTTTGGTCTCACAAAAAAATTACTTACTTTGATATTACAAATTGTAAATTCCTTGAGAGACTTCCAAGCCGCAGTTGTAAGCTGAATGTCTCGGGTACTTTTAGTCTAGAGGGTTGCGTATCTCTTTGCGAGTTTTTGGAGCTTCCCAGGAATACAACAGTGCTAGATTTGAGGGGCACAACAATAAAAGAATTGCCCTCATCAATTGAGTTTGTCTCTAGTCTCACTATAATTAAACTGGAAGCTTGCAAAAGCCTTGTGAGTCTCCCAACGAACATTTGGAGGTTGAAATCCCTCGTGAGCCTTGATCTCAGTCGCTGCTCTAAATTTCAATACTTCCCAGAAGTCTCGGAGCCCGTGGAACATCTGGAGTCTCTAAATTTATCAGGTACAGCGGTTAAAGAGCTACCCCCATCAATTGGAAATCTAGTTGCCCTTCGAAAATTAGACCTCCACGTATGCAAGAACCTTGAGGTTGTCCCAAACAGCATCTACAATTTGAGCAACCTTAAAACTCTCAGGTTTGATGGATGTTCAGAACTGAAGAAATTGCCTCCTGTCTCAGTAGACTTAGTCGGTTTACTCTCTTTGGAAGCACTAAACCTTAGTTATTGCAGTATACAAGAAATCCCTGATGGTCTCGTTTGCTTAACCTCATTACAAGAGTTAAATCTGAACAAGGCCAAAATTAAGAGCATACCTGGAAGCATCAAACAAGCAGCTGAGTTGTCTTACCTGTGCCTAAGCGATTGCAAGAACCTTGAATTACCAAAGCTCCCCCCATTGCTACAACGTCTTGAAGCAGGTGGTTGCACGTCACTGAAGACAGTGTCAAGTTCAAGCACTGCACTCACACAATGTTGGGATGAACATATATTTTCTCGAAGGCTTCATGAGAAACATATATTTTCTAGTTGCCCAAATTTGGATCAGAATGCACGAATCAACATAATGGCTGATGCAGTACAGCTCAGAATTATGCGAATGGCAACTGCATCATCAAAGTTTAAAGAAGAAAAAATTGAACGAGCATCATATGATTCAGATGATGAATTTTTTATGCATGATGTGATTCAGGTCTCTATATCTCTTTCTTTCTTTCTTTATCTCTCTTTCTCTCTACCTCACACACACTTCCTGTCTCACTCACTTCTGTTGAAGCAGCTGCTTTTTATTTCACGAGTTTAATAACTATGGTGTCCATATCTGTGGTACAGGAAAGTTTTTGTGGGAGATGTTTAGTTGCCCTTAAATGTCCGGGGTATGACATTCCAAATTGGTTCAGCCATCAAAGTGAGGGATCTTCAATAAATATTCAGCTTACTCCTGATTGGTTTAGCACAGATTTCTTGGGTTTCGCTCTATCTCTTGTTGTTGCATATGCTCCATTGTATATGAAGATTAGATGGAAGTACAGCTTCAAAGCTAGTAACGGGGAAAGCCATGAAATCAAAAATAGTTTGTATAATCCGTATCTGTTTGGAAGCAGTTTCCAAGATTCTCATGAGGTGTTTGTATGGTGGTATAATGTCTTTGAAGTTGTAGAGGCAGCTCAAATCCCCACTGCATTTTACAAACTTGTTACTGAGGTCTATGTTGACTTCAGCATAGACAAATATTCCGCCTACAGACCCATTCCGGAGAAGTGTGGGGTCTGTCTGTTGTATGGCGAAGATGCTGAGATCATAAAGCAGAGGGCTTTGTAGATCAAGCCCTTTGCTTTGAGTTGTTGCACGGTCAAGCTGAAGCTCAAATTCAAATTTTGTTTTTATTTGAGCTGTTGCAAGCTTTGTGGCTGAGGATGCTTTTGAGTTTGTTAGGCTTAGGAATGTCTTTTCTTGTTTTAAACCTTGGGCCTCTCCATCACCAAAGCTTTTTGGCTGAGGATGTCTTTCAGTTTTACTTCTTATTTAGATATTAAAATTTTATTTTACATGAGTTGTGTTCCAGCTTGAAGTTTAATGGAAGCTACCGGCCCTTGTTGGGCCACCCAATTACCCGATAAAGCTAAATTTACGGACATAAATATCATAAATGGGAAACATTGACACCTTTTTCATTTTTCATCTCTTAAATTATAGACGTTTTTGTACCAAAACAAAATCGAACACTTCGCCAACAACACCATAAACCAACAATTACGACAGATTGAACTTTTGGAGGGAGACAGATCTGAAGATGAAGAAAGCAGGGCCCTCAGTTGGATTCCATGCCTATCATAGAGTCAAATAATATGGGTAGAATATTTTTCTATAACGACCCGGTCCTAAATAAATTGGTAAATATTAATTTATTCAGATAAAAGACCATTTTGACCCCTACAATATTTTATTAGGTTTAAAGTTGACTTTTTGATCGGGAAGGAATTTGAGAATTTTGACTATACCGTTGCATAGAGCACGGCGAGATGAGTCCATAAACACGTAGTGTGACAGGACCCGCCCCGGAATTTCCCAGAACCCGAAGCTGACCCCGTCTTTATTCCGACATCATCCCGATGCCGGGCCCACTAATTTAGAACTCGAGACTTTCTACCAAAATTTTGGCAGAGTCTCCCCTGTTAAATAAACAATTCCCACAAAAATTAAACAACCTACAATACACCATAATAATAGAAATCCCAACCATCAGCATGCTTCACAAATATACAAGTCACAAAAGTGGCCTCCGGCCTCACAAGTAAAATCTAACAAGGGCGATACAGAGCATCTACTGAATTTAGATTACAAGTACAGTTGAGTAGAAGAAGTTACTCAGTTCCTAATTAGAAAGATTCACAGTTCGGGCCTCGTACACCACTTGCACGCTTCCAGGAGCGACTACTGGCTGGGGGGCGCAAAACAGAAATTATGTGAGTGGACAAAACCAAATTGCAGTTAAAAACAATATAGTAACCCCACCATGTAAAAATAATGCTCAAGTCATGCAGGTTCACACTTCAATAATTAATTACTCAAAACTTAATTCATTAAAAACATTTTAGAAAATACCAATTATCACCTTCAGAAAGAAACCCCATTCCCTCAATCGTACCACTCCTTTCAAACTACTAAATTCCTTACCCACTCAACCATACATATCCATATAAATATACCTATATAAATATATATACATAATAAATAGCTATACGATATACTCATCACACCACCTAGGTACCGGGAAAACAATCCAACTGGGGGATCGTTTAACTAGTCCGCAGGATTTCTAGGTGCTATCCTGCGTCTAGGGATGAGCGGTCCAACCGGGGGACGAAACTCCAAAGCTCCCACACCGGAACATCCAACGCCATGTGTAGCTTCCAAACTATGTCCTACGCGCGCAGACTGGATCATCACACACCGGAACATCCAACGCCATGGTGATGACCCTAAACTCTATAATAAGTCTTTCCACATGCCGGAACATCCAACGCCGCATATGGAAAGTGTCTCACACGCCGGAACATCCAACGCCGCGAGTGAGACTAGTAACTAGGGAAGGTACTTACGTAGTGTAATCACCCGACTTCTCTCTAGAACCACAATCTTCCGCAACAACCTCCAACTACCCCAAAATCTCATATATAGAGAATATAAATATACCTCCCCACCATCTATAGCAATGCACTCACAAAACCCAAACGCCAAACTCACCACATATATTGCCAAATGCTATACAACCAACCAAATCAACTCATAAATATAATATAAACTCAAAAGTCATTAAAACATTATGCAAAATCTTTCATCAATTAAAACCATGCATATGATTAAAACAAAGTCCACTCACAGATAGTCCCACGCTGCCTGACCACGTGATGGTCCTGCCTGCTGAGGACGTGCAGTCGAAACACCTGTTTCGAGATACGAACCGTTAATGGGTATAAAAATCACGTCTAAGCGGAAATTACCAATTAAATGATTAATTCCCCCAAATCCCCCTACGTGCACGTTATAGAAGGTATCCTAAGGTCCGATTACAGGTTTAGGAATTAATCCCGATTTTACGGTTATCGCTAACCCGCAAACTTTGCATTTTTGAATCGGAACATCCGGGGTTCCGATTCATAATCCGTGAAGTCCCATACGGTCCTAGGAATTCCTAGAACAACATACTTTACTTCGAGAAAGATCTAACGGTCGAAACCTATCGAACCCGGATAACGCACAATATGCGAAAATCCGTTCGATAGTCAAACGACATCCGAATTGAGATCCGCGAATTCCTACGCGCTCGTGACAACCTAAGGATCTCATCGGGTTACAATGCAGCCTCACCAGACTCGCCCACGCGCCGCCACACGCGCCGGCAGCGCGTGGGTGTGCAGAGTAATTTCCGGCGACGGAAAAACTCCACACCCGAGGTCACCCTTCCTACCCTAGCTCCTACTCGATGTCAGGATCACTTTCTTCAACTACGGGGAGGCCCAATTCCGGCGGCAACTGGCCGGAATTTCAGTTTGAAATTCGGCCCAAACCCTAGGTTTTCTAATCGGTTTTCCACACTCACAATCGATCCAAACCTATACCAACATCAGCTAGAACTCGTAAAAAGGAGGAGAAACCATACCTCAATCACCGGGTTTGGGCGGCGGAGGCGGCGGCGCGACGGCGAGAAGGCTTCGGTTCGAACCAGTCGAGCTCGTGGCCGGAGCTCGTGGTTTCCGACGGGGAAAACGGCCTAGGCTTGATCGGGACGGCGAGACGGATCGATCGGGACCGGTCTCGGGTCCTGCCGTGGCCGGAGCTGCGCGAACCGAGGAGAGAGAGAGTTGACGTCGGGGAGAGAGAGAGACTGAGGAGAGAGAGAGTGTCGCGCGAGAGAGAGAGAAAGCTGAGGTGAAAATCTGATTTTTACCAAACTTTTCGAAATAATTACAAGTTTGCCACTGGGAGTGTTTTGCCCGTAACTTTTTCGTTACAACTCCGATTCAGGCCTACCGCCTGTCTACGAATTCGTCTCAGAACCAGCTACCCAAAAATACCATTCGTGGTCCCAAAATCCTTCCCGATAAGAAAGTGACCAATTTACCCCTACCCCAAGGGTAAATTCGTAATTTTAATTAAATCGATAAAAAAATAACCATTAAATTTGGAGTCGGGGTGTTACATAGTGGGCTTGAATCGGAGCTGTGATGAAGAAGTTACGAGCAAAACATTACCAGTGGCACAATCGTAAATATTGCAAAAAGGGTTTGGTAAAAGTCAGAAAAGCCCTCCTCTCTCTCTCTCTCTCTCTCTCTCTCTCTCTCTCTCTCTCTCTCTCTCTCTCTCTTTTAGAACCGCCTCACTTCCCTCTTCGATCCCCGACCAGTCCCAGCCTCGACCCACTGTCGTGGTAGCCGGAAACAGCCACGAAATAGGTGGTTTTGGGCAGAATTTTCATAAACTTTCGGCCTCTCGTTCTCTCTCATTTCTTCATCGATTCAGTTGAGTAAGGTATGGAGTTTCGACTATTTTCCATGCTCTAGCTGATGGTTGGGTAAGATTTCTTTGATTTTGAGCCTAGGTCAGTTGATTTTCAATTTAGGGTTTGACCGATTTTGGGTTTACGATTCCAGCCACTTTCGGTCACTTTTTGGGGTAGGCCCAAGAACAAAAGTGACTCCAAATAGGGTGTTATACCTAGGGAAGAAGTCTTGGCCCAAGATGTTGAGATTTTCCGGTGAAACTTTATCGCTTTAGACACCCACGTGCTGCCGTACTTATGGTGGCGCGTGGGAACTGTAGCAAAAGTGCATTTTTATCCCAATGAGTTCTCCTGGTCCTCATGAGCGCGTAGGTGTGCTTAGATTCCAATTCGGATGTCGTTTGACTATAGAACGGATTTCGCATGTTGTGGGGTTTGATATGTTCGGACCGTTGGATTGACTCTATTCCAATATATGTTACTCTAGACCTTCCTAGGATCGTGTAAGAATTCACGGATCGTGAATTGGACCTTGGATGTTCCGATTTAATAACTTAAAGTTTATGTTTTACATTAACCGTCAGATTGTGCGATTGCGAGCAATCCGACCGTCCGATCTGGACCAAACTTGTAGGACGTGTATCCTAAACCTTGTAGAACTTATAGGAACTCTCGGATCGGAGAGCGGAGGTCGTGGGCTCGTTTGACCAAGTTTGGATAGTTTGACTCTCAGCTGATCGTGAGTCTTCCGAGGTAGTTTCACCTTTCGGAAGGTATTAGGATAACCCATTTTATCGAGTCTAAATTGTTATTTGAGGTTAAATTAAAAATTGATTCGATTTAGGATTTTCCTTAAAGGTTGTTACGTATCATTAATTAGTATTATTTGATTATAAATAAAGTATAATGTTCTAGTTGTGTGATACAATATTTTATGGAATTTGTGTGAAAACAAGCATTGAATAATATTTAAATTGTTCTAGGATTTTTATGAAATTTATGTTTTGTGCATGATCTTGGTCTAAAAATAATATTATTTTTCTGATTAAATTACGTTGCAGTCTACTATAGACTGGTATCACTAAATTGAGAATACCTCTTTTATTAGTCTAGATAATTGAGAGTATGTCAGTTTGAAGTGATATACGCACTACCCTATGTGCCACCCTGTGATTGTTAGATCTCGTGTGGCGTAGGATTTTCCGGCGTTGAGACAGACCCCATACGTGGCGTTGGTAGTTTTGGCGTATGGGGAGATTATGTGATATGATGTTGAGGTCTCACGTGGCGTAAGATTTTTCGGCGAAAGATATTGTGATACGATGTTGAGGTCCCACGTGGCGTAGGATTTTCCGGTGTGTGAACAGGCCTTATACGTGACGTTGGTAGTTCCGGCGTATGAAGAGATATTGTGATATGATGTTGAGGTCCCACGTGGCATAGAGACAGATCAAAACACAACAACATCATTGGCAATGACCCTAGTAACCGAAAACGAAGCAAACAAAGGCAATATCAACGGTGGCAACAGCGGCCAAGACAACGGCAACAACCACAGAGCAGACAGTATTGTTCATTTCATACGTGATCTCAACACATTGTTGAACACCGGGGATTAACCAAGCATGTTAAGATTGTTTTAAGATCCCGCAACTCCAAAAAAGCATGCCAAACCTAGGTATAGAATGATGCAATGGCTTCTAGAATGATACTTTTTTGGCCCTTCCTATTCCCATAATCTCCTTGCTAGGGAGTTGGGTCATTCTTCCACTGCCAATGCATGGAGTCGATACTTCCAATCATGATTGGGAAACCTCGAGCCTCGGCTTTTTGTGGAAGCATTTGAAGGTCCCTAGGCGTAGGTTTGAGAAGGTAATCCCTCGTGTAAAGAGTTTTTATTGCATTACAGAATCTGACCAACCTCTCTAGGATAGTGGATTTCCCCATCCTAACAATCTCATCCACCTAATCAGCAAATGCACCAAACACCAACATCCGTAAATAAGATGTAAGTTTTTGCTGCCAAAGATGACCCAAAACCCTAGTAGCATCGTACTTTTGAACGAAGTATGCGAAGTAATTGCAAACATCATGCATGATTTTATTGAACAAATGGAACTGCACTCTATATCGGCCTCGAAAATCAAAGAATGAACTACAATAAACCCACCAAACTATAGGGGTCATTACAAATTCATAACCAACCTTTAAAGACCCATTTGACCGGTACCACAACTTATAGAAATCTTACAAATGACACCCTTCGTTACCAAGTCTGTTAGTTCATCCGTTAAATGCTGACGTGGCAAAGGTAAATCTCATTTTTCTGTTGATGTGGCACAAAAATTTAATAAAAAATCTCAATTTTTTTTATATAAATTAATTAATAAAATATGACAAAATTAATAAAATAACAAAAACATAAAATAAAATAAATAAATAAATAAAACCCCAGCCAGCCCTATCTCTTTCCCTCTCTCTCTCTCTCTCTCTCTCTCTCTCTCTCTCTCTCTCTCTCTCTCTCTCTCTCTCTCTCTTAGAGAGAGATGGGAAGAGAGGCAAAACCCAAATTTGTTTTCTTTGTTGGAGGGTTCTTAAATTTTCAATTATTTTCCTTTCTGTATTTGTTTTGAGTTTATGTATTTTTCTTCCAGATCTTAGTTGTGTGGGAGAAAATAACCAACATATGGCTTAGCAACACTTGCTGCTGCTAAGCCATATGTTGGTTATTTTGTCTGGAAGATGAAGACACAGTTGCACCTGCTGCTGCTAAGCAAAGGGATTGGTGGAAGGTGGCTGCTTGCTTGTGGTTTTATCCAAAACAAAAAAACAAAAACAAAAGCCCAAATGTATCCATCCATCCATTCAACTTTGATGTTATCCACAGACACCTTAGAAGTTGGGAGGTAAACGAGTCTTTAAAGGTTGGGTATGAGTTTGTAATGACCTCTATAGTTTGGGGGGTTTACTGTAATTAATCCAAAATCAAAACTAGAGTCCAATAAATTTGAGATAAAGTAAACGTTCAGGCCACGGCCGACTTGTGAACCACGATGGCCTTGGCTTCATTGATGGAGCATACCTAGGTATTACCATGGCAACTTGATCATCATCTTCTTTCTACTCCTTTTTTTCTTTAACTCGTTTGCACATTCTTCATTTTCTCGCTCTTACCTCTCCAACAACCTCCTCAAGTAAGACATTGTTGGGAGAATATGTTTTCTAAAATTTGAGAAATGAAAAGATAGATAGGATATGTTCTGAGAGGTATGAGTTGAGGTTGTGGTTTTATAAAGAGATTTAGAATATAGAGATGGCATGTGACACATTTTTAGAGGGTGAAAATCTTATATAAAATCTGAGCTTTGAATTTTATAATAAATATTGACATGTGGCAACCGATAATCTTATCTAAAATTTGAGATGTTAATTTTATAATAAATATGGACACGTGGCAACCAAAAATCTTATCCGAAATTTTTTATCCTAAATATGAAATGTGAATTTTATAATAAATATTGACACGTGGCAACCGTAAATCTATCCAAATTAACCGTCTAAGTATTAAAAAAAAAAAATAAGTGAATAGTAATTGTCCTTGGGCATGGCAATGGGTGGAAACACAACTTGCCTTTTGCAAGGGCTGGCTAGCACTATTCACGTCTATAGTAACAGTTCTTGCCTACCCTTACCCTTTGTATTGGCAAATGGGTGGAAATGCTCTTATGCTATGTGGGTGCCACATTAGCCAAATTAATGATTTTTTTTTAAAGTTAAGGGATGGGATAATATATATATTTTTTAATTACAAGCGATAATTTAAACTACACGTAAAGTGGATTTCTCACACACAGAATACTATGATTGCAATGAAAGCGTAAGGGACAAATTGGTGAGGTGAGAATTCATTAGGGAAAAGTGGGATTTTACATAAATCACATGAGGCAGCAACCCTTTTATTTATATTTTTCATATTCGAAAACCACTAGTGTAAGGATAATTATTCTTTACCACTTGAGCTACAATGTTTTTGCACAAATAAACCTTTCATTAATTACACTATTTAGGACTTTTGTATGCATTTTCTCATAGTCTATCGCTTATTGAATTATTTACTATAAATTCTTTCCTTTCATATATCTTTATTTAAAGCTTTGGAGAATATTTATAAGGCTTATTTGCTGTAGTACTCCCTGAAACCTCGGTTAAGTTAAAGTGCCTCACTTAACCCCTTCACCAAGGTTTGGTGTTCTAGTTTGCCCTCGACTGTCATCTCCATTCATAACTTCGTCAATTTTGATGATGTGGCATGACTATTTTAATCTTTTTACCATAAGTGATGATGTGTCATGTGCAAGCCCCAATATATTTTTTTTTTTTGCTTAAGTAGACTAAAATATTAATAAAAAATGTAATTACTTGTTATTATAAAAGAACATCAAAAATAGAAAAAATTAATATTAAAAAAAATCTCTTCTTCTTCATCTCTCTCTCTCTGTCGTCCCCTCCCCTTCCTCTAACTTCACACCATCAGACCACAACCACCACCCAACCCAAAGCCACCCTCACCACCACCACTCCAACCCCACCCAACATCACCCACCCAGCAACCAACCCTTACTCCCTCCCACCACACAACTTCTCAAGACACCACCGCCTCTCTCTTCTCCTAAGCCCAGCCCCAACACCCACACAGTCACCCACCCATCCATAACCTCCCCCTTCCCTAACCCCTTATTCTAAACCCGCCCCCTCTTTCCCAGCACAACCCATCAACCCAAACCCTTAGTCCACTCCTAAAAACACAGCCTCCATCAACGAAGAATCTGGATATGGCCAAAATTTATATATGAATGTGGGAACTTGACGTTCCTGGACTTGTCTGAAAATTTCTTCGCTGGCCAAATACCAAAACATGTATTGGGCCAACTTGAATATCTCAGTCTCTCCATTAACCATTTCGAAGGACCAATGCCATAAAACTTTCCCAAATTCCATCCTCTATAGGCCAACTCAGGAAGCTCAAGTACCTTTATCTTCAAAATAATTCCTTAAATTCTTCAATCCCCTATGATGGGTATGGTGGTTTAGATGGTAGTTTTGATGTTTAGGTATGTGGGTATGGTGGTGCTGGTGGTTTATATGGTGGAGGGATATAGGTGGTGGCGGTGGGGAGTAGGAGGGGTTGGTGTGCGGTGTTTGCTGGGAAAGAGATAGATGGAGAATAAGATAATTTTTTTATATTAATTTTTCAAATTTTTAATTAATAAGTAATTAATTTTTTAATTATATTATTTTAATTATTATTAATATTTTAGTCTACTTTAAGCAAAAAAAAATTAATGGAGTCTGCACATATCACATCATCACTTGTGGAAAAAGACTAAAATAGCCCTGACACGTCATCAAAATTGATGGAGTTATGAATGAAGATAATAGCAAGGGACAAAGCGGAAAACAAAACCTTGATCAATGGGTTTAAGTGGATCACTTTAACTTTCAAGGGGTAAAGTTTGATTTGACCAAAATTTCAAGAGGCACTATAGTAAATAAGTCTATTTATTAAATAAATAAAAAAATCTTAGTTTTTAAAAAGTTGTTGGAAAGGCCAGCTAAGTCTCGCCCAGTAGAAAATGGCATTGACTTGCAAACTAGAGGTCTTATGTTCGAATCCCCATAGTATATTAGGGCATGCTTACTAATCAAGTATGGGAGAGATTAGGATTCGGATTTGGAAGGAATCAGGATAACCAAGTATCAGAGTCAAGCATTCTAATTTAAACTGTTTACTAACCGTTATGAATTGGAATGAAAATAAAACTGATTACCATTAAAAATGTTTACTATTGTTAGCAATCAGAATCAGAACTAGTTTGATTACTAAAATGGCCTTGTACAAAACAATTTTATTTTGTTCAAGTGGTTACATATTTTTTCAAAAGATTATTATTATTATTATTATTTTTTTAAAGACACATTAGCAATGCACCAACTTTATATATGTTTACACCATACATGATCAAGCCACTTCAGACCACCAAGCCCAACTAGCCCAATAAGCCCATAAAGTGCCTTCGGCAGTGGAACGTCTTCATCCTAGGAAGGGCACTACAAAGCCGATAGTGGCCAAGAACACGTGGCGGCCATGCCCACGAATCCCACATCGAAATACCGAGCCAAGTTATCTCATACATTTTCCTATAAATAAGGTACTTGCCCTATTACACAGGTAATGACTATTTGATCACCCGAATCATACTTGTTTACTCCATTCTTATCTAACTTAAGCTTCGGAGAGCCTTCGGCCAGTACACCATATCGGTGCCAAGGCATTGACCCTTGTTTATCCATTTTTTATAGGTCATTCCATGTGTACCGAAGATCTACAAGCTACCGAAAACACCTCTCCACATCTTTTCTGTAACCCTCTTGATAGACAGCAAATAATTTTTGCTTCTCGGATCGAGGATGCGGATTTGATTTCATAAATTTGGTCCACCTCGGGTAGATGCCGTCTGCTAGATAATACCTATTATAGTAGACGGTATTGTTGATTTCATAGGTGATATTCGGGCCTTCACCTCTCAAAACATCGTTAAACAACGGGGATTAACCCAACACATTCAAGTTGTTTTGAGATTCGACAACTCTAAAGAAGGCATGCCAAACCCATGTATCGAATCCAACAACGGCTTCAAGGATAATACTTTTTTGCCCTTTCCTATTTCCATAATCTCCTTGTCAGGCAGTTGGGCAATTCTTCCATTGTGAGTGCATGCAGTCGATGCTACCAATCATTCCTGGAAATCCTCGAGTTTCGGCTGTTGGTAGAAGCCGTTGGAAGTCCTTGGGCGTAGGTCTGTGTAGGTAGTCCTTGGTGTACAGAGTTTTGACTGCATCACAAAATCTTACTAAGCTCTTCAAAGTAGTGGAGTTCCCCATCTGGGCAATCTCATCCACCTGATCAGTATATGAACCATATGTTAACATTCATACAACAACTATAAGATTTTCCTCGAGAAGAAGTCCCAAAACCCCAGCAACATCACACTTTTGAACAAAGTATTAATCATAATTGCAAATATCATGCATGACTTTATGGTTATGTCATGTCCGATTATAGTGGAACTAGTTATAGAGCTCAAGATGATGAAACATATTATGGACAGTAGGGAGCTCAAGAGAGACTATGTGCACCATGTTCAAACATGGCTTACAAACTGCTCGGGTTACATGACTTAGTATGACTATTGATGAATCTAGATGGTTGTTCATTATTGTTTGAACCTCATAGGAGCTCTTCATTTATGTAGATGGACACTTATCTAAATTGTAATCTAATGTTTAAATGAACTATGGATTTATGCATGATTTATTCATTCTAATCAACTTTTTATTTTCAAACTTTTTATTAACGCGCATTACATACCACTTATATTTCATCATATGTATATCTTATTATTAGTAAATTTTGAGTTTTATTTGTTCAATACATTCATTGATAATGTACATAACATCTATGAAAGTTTTACACCAAAATTATGTGTTTCAATGCCTATAACTGTCATTTTTGTTGATTTTTTTCCAATACCTAAAACGATAACGATATATCCCCAAAATATTCGTAAATTGGAGGCCCGATATTATCTGCACGGCCGATATTTTAATCCTTATTAGTAACTATCATGTGACATCTTTGTTTGTTACTTGTGTTATTAATTTTTGAAATTCTAATGGCCAAACAATGTTGCTTCTGGTAAACTTGATAATACATTTCACTTCAAAAATGATTGCACGATGGCTCTAGCTGAGAAGAGTTGGCTTCAGTAAAATGTCATGAGCCTGCGACAGGGATCTAAAAGTTTTGAAGAATTTTGAGAAATACCTCACGAATTGTGTTGTATATTCAATGCACATATGCATAGGGACAGATCCACATAGGAGCAAGGGTGGTCAAGTGACCCATTGCAACCTCTAGAATCTGCCATTGAAGGGGATAAAATTGACCTCCAAAGTGTTTGACGAAAGTCCCCAAAGAACTCCCAGCGCGCAGCCAACTAACCCTAAATCCCGCAGATCCTCCCAGGCGCGCGCAGCCAACCAACCCTAAATCCCCAAACCACAAGGTATATAGATTACCTTATTTCCATTCTCAGCATTGAAGTAAATGTCTTTGTCCTTTTACTTTCTTTTATTTTTATATTACTCCATTAAGTTTACAATGTAAATAAGGAAATACCCCATTTGAATTCAAATAAAAATACTAGAAAATCAAATTCCCGCCAAATCAAAATATGAAAAATCGGTTTAGTGAAAAATATGATTTAGGCTAAAAATGGTGGCTTATTAAGTCAATATATACTTCGTACTAAAATCTCATAAAATCAAGTTTTCTTATTTGATGTGTAAGGAATAAAAGTCACTAAAAATTATCTTCCGAAAATGATTATTCCGAAAAAACATTTTTCATATCATATTTTTGTATAACTTTTAAACCTCTTAGACGTTGAACCCTGCAAGGAAAATTTCTGGATCTGTCCTTGTCTAGACATTTCATATTGTATTCATTGAGTCATTTCACAAATTGAAGCAGTGGAAGCAGTACTAAATTTCAAATGATAAGCTGGGGAGCTTTCCAAGTCAGTGCTAGTTTTTAACAGTAAGGGTTGTAAGATTCTTGCTGAGGTGGGTCGGAGCAGTGCTTCTTTTGTGTTGAAAGGGCTGTGGAGCAACACCTATTGATTGTATCAAGAACTCGTCTTCAGTGATATACCCTTTATTGAGTAACTTGATAGCCTAAAATTGAAACTGTTTTAAGTCTAATAATTTCCTACTTGATATTATTGTTCTGCATATAATGTAATAAGTACAAAAGATTGGGGGAGGGAGGATTTACACAAATATTCACATGGTGCTTGGGGGTTTCAAACCTCTGTTCACATGAGTGGAGGTGGAATGGGCTTAACCAACTGAGCTATACCCAAAAGCACCCACTTTGTCATTCCTCACATATAAAAACCCAACTGGCGAATTTCATTACCACCCCAAATCCATTGAAGGCACTTATCTTTCTAAGAACATCCCTTACAGACTTTTAACTGTATGTATTAAGTGAAATCACCCGCTCAACTTACCTTCATCAGAGTGACAAAGCTCATCTCTGTCCAATTAAAACATACTACATCTAATTATTTCAAATACATTCAATCTAATGTGGCTTTTGTTTTTTAAGCAGTGTAGCATTGTTGTCAAATTCAAGTTGTTTCTTTCGAAGTTCTCTATCCAAATGGAGCCTAATTCTTCCCATTAAAAAAAAAATTCCACTCCATCCACTTCGCCTTAAAATCTCTAGTTGTTTCCTTCCATCGAAAAATCTCCAACCGCGTCATTAACCTTAACCATTCCAAGCACTTGGAAGCACCCTCACCAAGTTGCATTGTGGAAGGTCAGAGCAGAATCATTCTGCAACCATCTTGCTTTCTGTTTCGATGCATTGTTTAGGCTCTGCTTGGTTTCATTTTCAAAGTTACTTTCTGTTGTTTCCTTCCAAGTTATGATTCTGATTGAAGTTAACTTCCTTGTCACAAGGCATTATTCAAGGGTCCTTAACACTAATGTCGCACTGACAACGATCACATACAAAAAATTCCACATGATTAAACCTCACTCTCAAAGCAAAACAAAACATAACAAAGCAAATTTTAACACTCAAAATGATCACTTCAACTGCATAACCCATTAGACCTTGTTACCATAACAGATGAAGAACTAGTGTGGAAAGACCTCATAGCTCCGCTGTGGTACCTTTCTGATGATGGCCCTCATGAGATCAAAGTAGAGGGGCAGCTGTGCAAGAGCGAAAAAGGTGACCGGCAAGCAAGTTGCTGCATACAATGGATATGCCACATATCTCAGTTGATGTTTGAGGACAAAGATATGCCCTGTGCAGAATGAGACTAACATGGAAGCTATTGATGCGAAAAGTGATGTTAGACCCAGCAAAAGTTTCCGAGGCAAGTCCATTGAAAAATCTCTTTCTTCGTATCTAGAAGTGAGAATTGAAAGAAAGAAGACCAGGGAAGTTACTGAGAAGCAGAGAGCAGTCAGTGATGAGATGGTGAAGGCACCGAATGCTGACTCATCTTTAAGAATTGGTTCACCTGTATTCTCATTAAGTCCACCTGGTACAGTTGCTGATGTTGCGAATGCAACCGTTGCAATGAGAGCTGCAACCACAGAGCACGACTCCGAGGTTTTAGTTAGCCATTTGCTGCCTTCTTTTATAAGATTTTGGTGTGTATTTATGAAGATCTCCTTTGGGGTCTGGCCTTTTTGGTTGTAGCGAACAAAGAAACCATGTGGCATTGAGCTTTTGACAAACTGCGCATCCAGTCAACATAACAGTAACTCTTAGAAGATTATGTTCAAACACTTCAAAACCTTGATTTCAAAGTTTAACTCGAAAAGATAAATAAAAGGCCAGTAATGGTAAAGCCAGAGGTATGTAAGCTGAAGACTAACATGAAGAGTGCAGCTGAAACTGATATAGTGTGAGATCAACAATAGTTCATACCTTATACCACTTGATTTCCCATTGCATTTGCAATGCAGCACCTGGAATAAGCCAAGGCCGGTACTGTCCACATCTAGCAGCAAGATGTAAAGCGCTGTTACCTTGGTTGTCCAATTGACGCAACAAGCTTTCTTTTAGTATCTTTCTCTTCCGCAGGAGATTGTAAACATGGGGTTGCCTGTTCTCAACTGCTAACAGTACGACATTCTTGTTATCAGAGTCCACATCCTGGATGGCCACTGGGAACTTGTCTAGGATTGTTCTTACCATTTCTGTCACTCCCATCTTTGCTGCAATTAATAGTGGTGTCTGCTTTTTATCTGCTTCACAATTTCCGTTCTTCTTATCTCCCAACGGTTTGTTGCCCTTCCTCTCTTTACCGTTGTTGAGTCCAAGTTCATAATCATGTGCTGCAGGTTTTCAAAGCCATGTTTGAAGGTGAAAAACTTGTAAAAGATAACACAATATTTCATAGTTATTTTCATACTAATTACCCATCCCAGTTGCCTACAAGTAGGCTACTGTCCATCTCCAATTAAATTTCTGTTCTGTTTTTCAATACAGCACAAACATTTCGGTTAAAATAAATGACTTCAATGGTATTTAGGAATACCTGATTTCTTCCCTTTAACCTTCCCACTTTTGTTAATGTCAATGAAGCATGCAGTACACAGAAGATGAGTAACTACCAGGCCAAAATAAAAGAGAGGTGTAATTTGTTTACCTGGTTGATTCTGATCACTCTCTATCTGATACTTGTTTTGGTTTGAGGACGACAGATTTGTTTCAACATTTTTATTTCCACCTTTAGATGGTACATGATCAGCTGTTGAAGACGGGGCTTGGTCTAACAAGATAGGATTAGGAACATCACATTCTTCTTTATCTTTGTTTGGTTGATGGGGATTTTGTCCAGTATTTTGATACTTGTATAAAGAAGTATGCTGAACCAGTTCATTCATGACCTGATTAGCCCATATATGTCGCTCTTTCCTTTCTTGGATTTTCTTTATCTTCCAAATGCCTACATGTCATTCAACAAAAGAACATTAGGAGATGAGGCAACTGTCGTCCATGAGAATTAAATTTTTTCGCTTAGAAGGGTTCTTGGATGGGGAAGTGATGTGGTTTTAAACAGGTTTGCATGTCTAGCTAGATGATCGGGGCCATGAATTAAGTTTGGTACTGACCAATTCCCAGAACAATTAGCATGGCCTTCATCATAAGCTTGAAGAATAGAACTAGTGAGGCGTAATTGGGCGGATACGAATAATTTCTTCTCCCCTGTTCATGTGGTTGGTTTGTACCTGCAAAGAGGCAGAAAAAATAATGCTAAAGTCAAGTCTACTCAGAACAATTGAGATGCCTAAAATGTCATCAGAGGATGAAATAAAAAATTTGAACAGTAATCCCCTATATTCATAGGCACCTTTTGATTCCGACTTCTTCACTGACGAAGGTAATCCTGAAATGCCTCCAGCTGCAGTGGCTCCAATCAGAAATATATCACATTTGACTTGAGTTTTAAATCCAAACAAACAGGTCTTTTACATTTAGTAAATTTAATGTTAGTCTTTGTCATGAAGGTTATTTATCTCTCTTTTTTTTCTCCTTTTTTTTTTGACTTCTTTTAGTTGTAGGGAATTTTACCATCAGTTGATCTTGAACTCTTTGCATCTGATACTTCTTTTGATTGTAATCTCATTGCAGAAGAGGATGCTTCTGGACTGGCCTCTGCAATAGTTGGACTATTTAATCAACTGAATCTTTAACTTATCATCTTCAAACTTCAACTATAATGTGCAAACTGTTCAACTTCATTATCAGGTTGGTTTTTCTTTCTTTCATGTTAAAAATTAATTTACTTATTTTTTTATAGGGAACGTCGCTAAGGCAAGACTCAGTGATTAATTTATCACCTGCAGAAAAAATTGTGTCTTCCACAAGGGAATCTGATAAGTGATATTTCAACTAAATATTTCCCATAACAGATTATGAGGATTACTTATCACTGAGCTGCTCCGTTGTTGGGGATTCTCTTCATCATCAGCAGCATTTTTGCCATTTTTATTTCCTCCATTAGCTCGAAGGAGTGAGCAAAGCATCCAATTCTGGTTTCCCCGTGTGTTTGCTGGAAATCAAGAAACTAAATTAGACTTGTGGTACAAAGATTTGGGGACATATAAATTTCACAAGATTCACTTACTTAACACTTGAAAGAAACTCCTCAGAACTCCAGCGAAGTTCATGCATGTTTCATAGTTTTCTGGATATTTAGAATTGTTTCGTGCTCCTTCGTTGTGCAGAGAAGCTTCGTATTTATATGATTCCTCTTTGAGCTCTTCAACAATCAAACCTGACAAAACAAAATTGAGAAGTTTCATAGTTAAATCCGAGAAATATGATGAACAAAAAAGACGGAGTAATTTCTTCTTATAATACCTAGTAAAAATGCAACATATAAATATGATGGCTACACTTTTATGTGTTCTTTAGTTATTTGTGAACATGAAACTGCAAATGCATATGTTGAATCATCAGTTGAACATGTAGACATTTGAATTGAGTATAAAATCAAATTGGTGAGGTAGAAATTCTTACACTGGTATATAATATGACCAATCAGTCCAAGGCGACTACTGCTTTTGAATGCACTAGGCTTACTGGCCAGAATATGCAGGGGAGAGAAACCATTTTCATTCATAGAGTTAACAAGTTCCGGGTACAACCGAATAATCTGAAATGCCAAACCTAACCAAAATAAAAGTAAGGAATTAAAACTGGCATTATTTTCATTAATCTAAAATTAAGTACTAATTACGTGGGGAAATTAAAACCAAAAAAAAAGAAAAAGAAGAAGAAGATAGATAGCCTGCACTTACTGAAGTATTCACCAGAGATAGCAGCATGGAGAATGGTATCACCATTATTGTCTCTAAAGGAATGGTATTTTTCTTGGCAGTGAGAGTGAAGGCAAAGGAAAGCCTTATTGTGGCCATTAAGAGCTGCCAAGAAGAGAGGGGGGTCTCACCGTCGATGTTGCGAAGGGAGACAAGGCTGCGATCTTTGGTAACCATGCTTTGACACACTTGGACATAGCCAAGCCTAGCAGCTAGATGGAGAGCTGTGTTGCCTTTCTCATTTCCTATTTTCAATATGTTTAAGGCATTTTCTCCATTGGCAATGATGTTCAACAAGTCCAGTGCGGTTTCTGTTTGGCCATCTGCAATTGCTATGTGTAGAGCAGTCTCTTTTGATTTGGTTATGTTGGCCTCTCGAGCCTTGGAACAATTTCTGTAGGTTTCCACCACCTTTCCCCACTGGCCTTTCATGGCATTTTCGAACAAGCTATCTACTTCCTCATATGAAGCCATGGTTGGCCTGTGTCTCTTCTCTAGTTAGGCAGCATATATATACTGCTATATATAAAATGTAACCAAAAAAAAAAAAAAAAAAAGGATAAATACCAAATCAAAATTTGCTTAAGATACTTCTTTCGTCTTCAATTCTTTGCCCTTTATTTACTTTGTCACTAGAAAGGAATAGTCAAAGGAAATACAAGAAAGCTTCACAATCTTGGAAAATGTAGCGGATCAAGCACTGTACTGGATTACCGTTCCATCGCCATTCTGGTTAATTTAACCTATTTTTCTTCTCCCTCAAGTCATTCTTTTGTCCTATCAAATCCTCGGAGAACAAAACATGTTGACGCTGGCACCGACAAAACACACTTCTTTATTTTTCTTAATTATACTTTAACTGCATGCTTTAAAATTAAACTGGGTAAAAAACACAAGTTTTTCACGATAACAACTAGCTGTCAAAGTATGTCTCAAACTTCTAGCTAGCTATTGCAAGTTGGTTTTCTAATTTCAAAAGAATAGTTTATTAATGGGAAAGTGCCAATTTAGTTATTCCTTGTCCATCACCTAAGAATCACTTTAGAATTTTGTATATTGGTATTAGTCAGTTAAGAAATTGAAGTTCTTTCACAATATGGAAATTGATTGTGCCTAAGAGGGGCATAACAAAAAGTGCACGGGTATGAGAAGAGAACAAAGTTTGTATGTAAAGAAACTTGAGACCACAAGAATGAAGACTCTTTCTCCGAATCTGTTTTAGGACTCATTAAAACTAATCCTACATGTTACAAATCGAGTAGTTCGAGATAAGTATAGGGCAGATTTCATTGAACCAGTCGTGTCTTTATAACCAGATTGTCTACATAGGTTTGCAACTTTCATACAGGCATACACGCCCTTCTCGGTAAGATCTTGAGGGCAAAGTAACCCAAACAAGCATTCAAATAGCTGAAGAAGAGAAACTATCCACAGATCCAGAGGGCATTCTAGCAAATATGCACTTGAGCACCTTTCTGAAAAGCGGTTGTCTTGCATGTGCCCATCACTTGTATGATTGTATCTGAGAAGGCCTGCTCTCACAGATAAATAGGGCATTACCTCTCAAAAAAGTTTTCAAAGGGACACTACTTCAATCAACCGGAATCACTTCAATTGTCTCAACTTCTTTGTCGTATTTATAATGCTTTGGCTTATCTCTGGGTGTTCCAATTTTAACAGTTTCTCAAGTTGAAGAGCGGCTTCAGGGAAGCTATCCTCCTTGATACAAGAAGCTGAACAGAGACCAAAAATAACTTCATTGACGTCTTCTTCAAGCTGTAGGCAGGAAAGATGGCTAAACACCTGAAGAGAGATTAAATTGCAAATCAGAACTACTGCCATATGATTTTCCATACGGGTGTGCAAGAGTACCAAGCACAATACTATGCAAACAATCTAACAGGACAGAAGGAAAAACAAAATTTACTAACAGAGCATTCCAACCAAATTTTTTTAGCAGAGGACATATGAGAATATTACATGTCTTCACACGCTGCATTAACTTGTCACACTCTAGTAGACAATTCTAAACTGATAATTGTTAAAGCAAAGTCTCGATTTTATTTTCAAATTGTATGCACATGTGTGAGTACAAGTGCTTTTATATATTGCTGCAATTGTGTGAATGGACTTGCCAGTATGGTATTTGAATTCCAGTCACTGAAAGGTAAACAAAGTGCGCCTTAGCAGCATATGACTAATGACCCAAAAAAAACCTACTAAGACTAACAACAGCACCCATCCTTTTGACCACCATCCTAATCCCACATACTGCACATTTTTCATTCAAGTGACTGTAAAAAGGAGATTTAAAGCATAGATGCTGTTAGACAAATATCCTGGAGATAACATATAACAGAATTTATATATGAACAATAATGAACATTAATTTCCTATTCTCACCACTTTCATCCTTGAAATAACACTGTCTTTAATGGCTTGTGACCGTGACACCAAATTAATAATAAATAGACCTTTCTCAGAAAGTGCATCCTTTACAGTCTGAAGAAATGTCTCCTGCACAAAATCTGCTGCAGGACAGGTCATCCCAGAGCTGTGCACAAAAATAAACAAATAACTTATTAGAATATGAGGGCCCAGTCTTTAAAATCCGTATTACTTCTTATATTGATCAATATACTTGTAAACTAGGTGCAGTCTGCATTCACCTTGAGTCTGCAGAATCCACATCAATAATAACTATGTCAACCTTCGAAGGCACCTTGCCTTCAACATGTGATTCTAAGCAGCTCCCACTGGAAGAAGGGGGCTCTGTGTTGCAGCAAGCACCTTCCTTCTCTTGAACTGCAGAAATTTCATCAGCTGCAGCAGAATTTGCAACATTTCTAACAAACTGAATACCATCAGCAATGTGCACCTGATACACCAAAACAAATCTAAAATGTGATAAATATTGAATACATTACAACTTCAGGATGAGAAGGATCTCAAGGTAAGTACAATCTCATTTATAGCTTATGTTTATATCCAGGAGCTTTGTTTACATCTGAGTTCCTTTTCAACGTGCACTCCAAAACAAACAAACAGAAACCACTAAATTCAGCCTCTGTTTTCATGACCAACGAAGGAAAGTAAACCATTCTAGTAAATTATCAGATCAAAACTTTATAAAGTTATCCTTCAACCTAACAAAGACGGGAAAGTAAAGTATCATTTTTCGCAATGCCATTGTAGCCCCTAATTTAAAGGTGGCATCTTAGGGCTACAGAGTGAGAAGATATTTGCATATAACTAGAAAATGCAAGTGGAAGAAATAAAGGGTTTGGTATATGAGGTTAACATGAAAATTGCAAAGCCAACTAGTAGACTAAAGCACATTAACCAGACAGAGACAAGGGACAAAGGGAAAATCATACCACATCAATAGATACTGACACATAAGAACAGAGTATACTAAGACACTTTGTGCTTATTTACTCAAGTTTTTTGGCAACTTGGAACACAGAGTTGCATGTATTCTTTTTCTTAAGAGATTATAATTGTAGCCAAAGAACCATACTCAACTCCACTCAGCCCTACTGCAATCAAAGGGATAAATTACATTTCTAGCTAGAGGTGCCACTAGTTTGCTATGTAGGAATGAAGAACTTGGAATTTCTGTTTACATAATTTTATGGTATGAAAAGAAGCAAACATGAAGTATAGTGAACTACCTGCAAGCGATCATCTTCAACAAAACTGAAGTATTCTTTTGCAAGTTTGAGGACTACAGGATCCAACTCCACCACCTGTAAATAGAATGATTAAGTACCACATTCCACTAAATGATTTTATTAAGGAAACTCATCTTCTTTTATTTCTTTTCTTTTTTCTGGGAGATGGCTTAAGCCTAAAATTACCTCAGTGTGCATAAAGGGCATACATCTATGAAGGAACATAGGGAGTAAACCTGCTCCAAGACCAATTACAACTGCTTTGACCTGAGAAAGCATTAGTAGTGTGAAAAAAAAGAACCATCAATGTCACAAAAGGAATGACAAGAAAATTCAAATATTTTTACATTAGTGCAGACAAATGAATATGCAGCCATTAATAGATGAACAGGGAAATTGGACAGCTGAGCTTAGACAGGTCAATTTTTCCCACATAAAAAGTTCCCCTCATAAATAAAGCCCAACACCGTATATAAACATTTTTACAGTCAGAACATGATTGATATTTTTTATTCAGGCCAACTACAAACACAATAAGAAGAAGAAGAAGAAGAAAAAGAAATCTCCTAAACAGATTAGACAAGAATTCTGAAAGAGAAGCAAAAGATCTAACTGCCCCACATAAACATCACTTCTTCCTAATTGTAAAAAAAAAAAAAATATTACAGGGTCCAAATAGAAGCCAAAACTGCACAATTGCAAATGGGTAACCTCTTGTTCTAACACCTAGGAAGACCTCACACAACAAGAAATAGCACTTTCTTGGAGCAACCCACTCCACATAAAAAAACAAGAAATTGTCTACTCACAAATGAGATGAACAGTGTGCGCACCAACTAGGAGAAAAGGAATATAGGACCTCCTTTTGATTCATTTTACCACAAGCCACCAGTGAGAATTTGAACTTAAATAGGTACAACAATCCTAAAAATAATATTATAAGAAACAAAAACAGGATCATGTGGCATGACTAGACTAACTCTTTTGGCAGACCGCATGGAACATACAGAACTATTCGTAATCCGAGACAACAAACTAGCGAACTCTATGAGTTCCCCCCTATTATTTAGATTTCTTCTAAATGTTTAATTCTTAGAAGTAAGAAAGAGCTAAGGAGGAAACTACAACTGAAACTAAAAGTTTAGTTCTTGTTTCATTTTATCCAAATTTGAAGCATAAGCTACTAGAAGCTGATCCATTCCTTTTACCACCAAGAAAGGCCTTGGCCGAATGCTAGTCAGAATTTATAGTGCTTACCAATTTTTGAGTTGACGCCATGCTTTCCAAATTAGATGAAATCAACATTAACCCAGAAAGAATCCCTGTATGATAAGAACTAGCCAAATACCCATGATATACCTTCAGCTGGTGGCTTGTTTCTATAAAATAAAAAATAACACAAAAAATAAGAATCAACACGATAACACAAAGAATCAACTTAACCCAAATTTGAAACAATGATATTCTTCTACCACACTGATGGAACATGATAAACAGTTACAAATCTACAGCGAAGTAAACAATAAAAATAGAAAATAGAAAATTACAAGTATATCAGGACACTGTTTAGCACTAAAATGTTCATTTAAGAATTTGTATTTGGTTTTCACAAGACCTTAAATTGTGACCATAAGTGCAAAGTATTACTGTTGGGAGTGTTTAAGTTATGCCATCATAAATTCTTTTCATTCGGACCGTGACAGCATCCACCTCATGCGAGAAGCCAAAATCTGTACTGCTACACATAAAGATACATTTACTACTCAATATCAAGCACACCAGTACACCAGGTTCAATGAAAATTTAAAGGTTCTCGAAATGCACGTATATTCACTGTGCTATATTAGTTTGAACTTTTAGTATGAACTGAAAAGGAAAATTCCAGAAGCATTTTTCAGAAGAGTTTGTTTACACTGCATAAGTTTGATTACATCAAAGATTTAAAATATGAACACGCGGGTATTTGTGAAGGGAATTGCCTTACCACCCACTTCTCGGACTAGCCAATTTTTGCATAAATGGGATATGAGAAAAACTATTTCTTATCTTTTGAAATTTGCTTTCGCACCCAACAGTACTTTATTTCATTATACTCATGATCGCAATAAGTACTTTTTACATATATAGTTTTACCATTGTATGCATAATGGTAACAGCCTCAAATTGTCAACTGCAAGTCCACGGGCTCAAATCTCAAGAGCTACAAATTTATTTTAACAGAAATTGAAAAAAAATTTAGAGAAGGTGGAGATGTTTTGATCTACAGAGATTTTCACGTTCTGTCAATAGACAACTAACAAGACACTAAAATTATATCATGCATGGAAAAAAACTATCGAGAAGGAAAGAAACACAATTTAAACTATAATGGCAAAGACAGAGATCAATACCACCACTTCTTCTATGGATTCCTCTTCTTTTAGATTTAGAAGATGAGTTTGTCTTTTTCCTCTCAGTCTCACCAACTTTATTGTTGGAGCCTTCCTCAGACAGAAGAGCTTCAGACTGAACCAGACCCTCACTTCTTTGGAAAACAAGGCGACGAAATGTCAAATCTCTGGATGGTAGAATGCGACTGATATCACCATCAACATTTTCATAAATCACATCCTCAACTATAACTGGTCCAGTTATTGTAGATGTGACCTGCATATGCATGCAAGAGAGGACAATAAAAATGCAGAGCATGTTTTCATTTACTTCAGAGTCCAAAGCTACAACATATACATGAATAGCTAGCTTGCTATCTGGGCAACAGTCACCACCACTAAGCCTAAAGGTACTTTACAAATGACCTTGTTAGGTGTAGGTTATTGATGAGCTCGTGAAATGATTAAATGCTAATAATAACTACTGAAAATATGTCAAATTCTGATAACCTTTGCTTAGATATTAAATTTAGAAACACTTCAAATGGTATCCACATATCATTTATTCATTCCATTTGCATTGCGAAAAGACGTAAAAGAAATGGAATTTTCTTAATAATTTCCACGACCTCTTTCCAATTGTAAACAAGTAAAATCAATGTCCTAATAGTTCATACAAAGTACTCATACGCACAATGAAAATGCTATAACATTTAAAAAGGAAAAGAAAAAGAACCTGGTGAACAATGTTTCTTTGCTTGATCCCATCACTTGCCATCATGAACCTGCAAAAGCAACCAGCCAATATAAACGTATAAGATAAATGCTTTGAGCCATACAGAGTAATTAAAAAAGCGTCATGGAATAAAAAATATATTTTCTTAAACTTTTGTATTGCAATACCACAAGAGGGCATTGAAAACATAAAAGAAATTAGTTATATTAACTTAAAAGTTGTATCAGACAAGCGACTGTCAACACTACTGGTAGACATTGAGTTCATACAGGCTTGACCAATTGTCTTCTTAGTTTTGTGCCTAAACAAAATATTCAAAACATAATTATGGCATGGGGCTAATAATGATCTTGTATAAGCATGGTACACTACGATAAAGTCAATGAGCCAAATAAGTTGCATATTAATTTGCAAATTTTAAGCATTGCAGTTTAGAGCCAAAAACTTAAGTACTTATGCAGTTGAAACCCATGTATATAAATAATAATCTAAGAAATTGTCCAACTGGAAATGAGTTTTGTATCATTGATTCTTGGAAAACATCAAGGAACCAAGAAAGTTCCATAACGTGCTTCAAAGTATAGTATTAGCACCCTTAGACTTTTGCCTTACGCCCATTGCTTCAAAAACTAATTTGGAGGGTATTGATTGATAGACATGCAGAGGACAAAATCACAACAGGATGTGCTGGAGTACAAAACAAAAAGTGATGCAAGTACATACGGAATCTGAGCACCACTGTCATCTTTCCCAGGTGCCAATTGTTTAACCAAGGGGGATAAATCCTTCTGAAGAGAAGACCAAGAAAAGATAGTAAATAACCAAAATTAATAGGGTTAAATTGTCATAACTGAGAATGTCTCATAAAATGATTAGGACAAAGAAACATTACCTGAAAATCATCCATGCTGGCACTAACATGGCTGGCATCTAATAATACCTTAATTTAGCACATACGATTTCATTTAGGATACCAATAAAAAGAATAACCCCTGAAAATAAGGATCACAGAGATCTTAAGATTGTAATTGAAAGGTACCATTACTAGACGAGCTGCCTTCGAGCTTTCTACTACCATCCATTGTCCTTCTTCTGAGGAGAAGAGCCATTCATGAGCCCGAGTCTGAAATCAAAAATTTATTTACTTATTATAACAAGAACTAATGCACAAGTTAGGAATACAGAGAAAATAGTTGATGACAGATGCATCAGGAAAAATACAATCATAAAATGTTATGATTTTCTCATACATTTGAGCCCTCCATGCATATAAATAAAAAACCAAGGGAGCAGAAGAAATAAAGTAAGAAAATAATAATAATTTGGTTTGTTGACGGCTTCTCTTTTTTCTTTTTTCTTTTTTCTTTTTTTTTTTTTTTTTTTTTTCACTTTCTTCCATAAGACAACCATGTCACCTATAAGTAAAAGCGTGTTTCAACCGTAGCGCTACACATTTGCCCAAAATATGGTGAAACTCCATATAGAACTCCCAATGTACAAACAACCATATATGCACATAGTGTAATATCCTACAATATTTAGAGAGAGAGAGAGAGAGAGAGAGAGAGAGAGAGAGAGAGAAGGAAAGATAGATAGATGTTTCCATGGAGGATATTGCTGATGTTGGCAAGATAATAGATCAAACTAGGTTGAACCTGATGTTGAATGGCAAGATGCTACAGCCAATTGAAAGCACGATGCATTTCCAGAATAAGAAGCATACAACTGTAAGCATTAGTATCAACTATGGTTTTATGAGATGAACCAATTTCATAAAAGTCAGCCAATTTCTTTTCTTCTTTTCTTTGGTAGGATATAATTTGACCAGTTATAAGAAATGCTTCAATTTTTTCAATTTCAATCAACATGGATGCAGAAGAGAGCCAAAACATAGTCAAAATAACTCTACTTTGGATCAAAATTTCCATTAGCTTTATGTGTGTGCACACTTACGTTACCATGCAGTGCATTGACCAGAGAAGTTCACTAAGACAAACCTTAGGCACAATAAAAACCCCACAATGATATGCAAATGGACCAGATGATTCCTGGGCATCAAGAACTACAGCTCTGTAACTGAAACGGGAATCACCACCCAAAGTAAGCTGAAAACGATGACCAGGGCAAAGCTTAGTCAAATCCCCTCTGGCTCCAAGTTGCAATTCTTCAAGAGAGTATAATACATCTGAACCAGTGGAGTAATCTCTACGAATTTGATTCTCCTTTTCAACAGCTTCAAGAAGTCCACAAGCCTAAATCCACAACCAGTAGCTTCAGTCAATCTTTTGAGAAACTAGTTTCCCAAGGTCTACATAACCGAGCTTATATCATACAAGAAAGGTTGTAAAAAGTATGCACTAATAATATTGCAGAGACACAAACCAGCAGCCTACTACTACTAACACCGATAGAGTCCACAACCTAACCACATGCATAGCGCAGTAGGTGTGGGGTTTTATCACAAAAGACTTCAGTGTTCTTAGTAATGGAACCACTCAAATATATATTGCACATTATTTTTTCAATTTCCCTATGTGGTTTTTTTACATTCTTCAACATGCACTTCCTACTTCCCATTTGGCTGAAAGGCTAAACACTAAACACTATTCTTCCACAACTAGTTATTCAATTGTAACCTTTTATTGTGTAAGAACTCTAAGTAAATAAAAAATATTATTGCTGAAAGAAGGCATTTTGCTTCAACAAAGACATGTACTCCAGATATCTCACCTGACTTCCCTTTAAAGCAAGGGAAGAATCATTGAAAGATGAAGTGATCTCCTGCAACACACTGGAAACCTGTTTCTCAGCAATCACCATAAATGCTTGAAGGCTTGGCTTACTAGACGGTTTCTGAGGTATGGCATGAATACCCATTTTCCACCCAAACCGAAACTTAGAGAAAATCAAAGCTGGAATTACAATAACCAAGATAATCAAGAGTTAATATTTTTCTTAAATGGAACTAAAGCTGAACAGCAAGCAATAGCAAGTAAAAACAGTACCAAGAACATGTGACTCTGCCAATGTAAGGCAAATAAATTTTCCCCCAGACTTCAAAACTCTTCTCACCTGAAAAATTCAAATACAATTCCACTGAACAAACAATTCCCACATCCCATTACCACCGAAACATAATTATTCACAACATGTTTTTTGAAGCAAAAAATAAATAAAAAATAAGGACACCTCTGATAAATACTGAGTCCCAAGCTTAGGGCCAAGCTCTGGCTCCATCAAAGCATCCAATCCACCTTTATCAACAACAACATCAAATGCCTCGTCCTCAAACCGTAAATTTCGTAAACACAAGAAATTTACAGTTTGAGGACGAGGCAGTCGGAAATGGCGGTCATGTCCATGACGCGCCAGCGCATATCGGGCCTATGGCGAACATTGCGGCGGAGGCAGTCGGAAATGGCGACCTTGGAGAAGTCAATGTTGGTGATGGAATTGAAACCGGCGTCGTATAGGTGCTCGGAGAGGCGGGAGCTGCCGCAGCCGGGAACGAGAATTTGGGGTTGCGGAGGGAGGTGGGAGAGCAAAGGGTTTCTGAGCTCAGACCACTCGGCGTACCACTCGAAGGCGTCGTCGGTGCCTCGGATGGTGAAGAACTTGTCCCAATTCTCTTTGCTTGTAAAGTCTCCTAGGGTTCCCAGTAACTCTGCGAGCTGCTCCTCCTTCTTCCCTATTTTGTGGCTTCTCTGCAAGTGTGTTGTCAATGCCGGGATTATTTGGGGTTTGGCTTTGTCTTTCAGTGAATGATGCAGTAAAATGGAGTACAAAAATGTATAAGGAACGCACATAATACGTTCTAAAATACGTACATGTATTTGTCAATTTTCTTTTTTAAAAAATTGTATTACCGTCAAGGACAAAATACAGATATCTTATCCAAATTAAATTAAAATTCTCCCTATTTTTCTTTTATGAAGCCCACAAAACCTCGAAGTGAATCATGTACATTGCTTTTCGTTTTATACGAGCTCACATTGTTTTTCGTCCATACAAGCGATATTTTGAGCTACAAGCTCTTTGTCGCATGCATCTTTCTTATTTTTTAAAAAAATAAAAAAATTAAAAGTTATTCATTTTAATTATGTTATTTGCATTTTTTTCAATAATATTGATAAAATATGTGAATAATACATGTATTTGTCACAAAATATTCTTTAAAAAATATATAATATTCGTGAAAAATATGTACATACATGGATAATATTCGAATCCAAAAATATTTATTTTTCTTATTTTTTTGAAGTATATGTGAGGTAATAGTATTTTTCAAAGATACATATTGTTTATGCTCAAAATGGCCCGGCCAATGTTGAGTCGAATTTAGTGATGAGATATGTGGAGTCTTCAGCAAGGAAGAGGGCTAAGGCCCTTGGTGAAATAGGCTGTGGGAGACCTGCAGAAGACAAAATGGTAGAAGCAATCGTTAAGCTTCGAACACCGGTGTGGTGCCAGCCGAAGGCTCTCCGGTGCCTAAGTCAGTTACAAGAGGTAACTTTGGCAAAGTAACAGTAAAAGTGAGAAAGTAGTTATCCTTTTTACTTGGGTACTGTTCCCTATTTATAGGGAGGTGAAAGTAAGAAGTTTGCACAAAGTTTCAATGTGGGACTTTGTGCAAGTCGTCGTGGTGACGACACGTGTCCTGGAGATTAGGTTTGGCAGTTGGGAGCTTCGGCAGGTGTCTGGCGCCTCGGAAGTGTGTCTTCCTTCGGCAGGGAAGAAGGCGTGGCTGCCTTGGTGCTAGTCGCTTTGATGCTGGGTCTGCTCGGTTCACTATGGTGTAAACAGTAGTCCCCCAAGTTCGCGGTCGAGAAGTAACTTATGGGTTGGGAACTTGTTAGTTTCTGTGTAATCGTGACCGAGCATTCCAGCTTCATTAGGAGCCGTAGGGCACTCCCTAGTCCCCCAAGTTGGTAAGCTAGGAGTTACGTCAACACATGGAATGTGTGATACAAGCTGTGTGAGCCTCAAGAACTGTTGGTAGCTGGGTACCTGGGCATTCTGTAGGTAGGCTGGGAGGTGGGTCCGTGGTTTTTAGGGGCTAAGCCTTGGCAAGGGAAGGATTGGGTGAGTGAGTCCTCACCTTCCATGGTCCTTGCCGTTCGGCAAGGTCCTAGCCCTTTTTTTTTTTTTTGGGGGAAGCTCGGGAGCTAGACCTTCGGCAGGCTGAGGCTTTTGAAAATTTGGGGGCTCTCTTCTCATTCCATGGTCCTTGCCCCAAATTTTTTTTTTTTTGGGAAGCTCGGGAGCTAGACCTTCGACAGGCTGAGGCTTTGGAACAAGATGGACTTGGGCTACGGATTGAGCTTCGGCAATGCGAAAGGACTGACCCTTTTCTGCTGGGCCCTTTCAGAGTGGGCTGGGCCATGACACGGACCGCACAGTAGCCTAGGGTTTGAGAGTGAGAAGGGTCCGCCCCTTTTGCCTGTAGCTTCGGTTCGAGCTGCTTGTTCAGAGCTGGTCTGTTAGTAGGAGGCCTTCAGTTCGGCAAGGCTTGGGGCTGGTGTTTTTGGAGACAAGAGGTGTGCGCATAGGACTAGGCCTTTGGTCAAAGAGTGAGAAATTTTGGTATGTGCTTGGAGCCAGGCCTATTGGGAGGAATGGCTTACAAAAGGAGCGAGCATATGTTAGCCGTTAAACAGCCCTTGCCGTTCGGCAAGGATGATTTTGGGGAGAAAAAAAATTGCCGCAAGGCAAGGGGCTGGGCGATTGGGGTTGGACCATTGGGGCTGGGCCCTTGGTGTGTTGTGAATAGCTAGGGTTTTGGAAGTGTACTTCTCTTATAAGCCTTTCTGTTCGGCAAGGATGCATTGAGAAGATTTGGAGCTTCTTGTGGTGGCTTCGCACAGACCTTCGGCAGGTGTCCTTGCGAGAGGACCATGAGGTTACACGGGTGCAGCAAATTTGATCGGTAGGAGTTGAGACCGTTTGACAAGGATCTGGGTCCTTGGTTCGTGCGACGAGTTGGGGCTGGGTCTTTGGTGTCGTGCCCCAATTTGTGTGTTTTTTTTTTTTTTTTGAGGCCTCTTGTGTCTTCAGCAAGTTGTGGTCTAGGCAGTTTTCAGAAGGGTCATTTAGTGACAAATTTCGGGGAGCTCCCAGATCTTCTTCACGGTTCTTACCATTCGGCAAGAGGACTGAGTTCGTGAGAGGATCGTGTAGTCTCATGGGTGTGGCAGAGTGTCTTGCTTGAGCTTCGAAAGGAGTTTTGTTGGAGGGCCTCGCAGCTTCTGCAAAACCCTTGTCGTTCGGCAAGGGAGCCGGGCCGGGGTTGGAGCTTAGTGGTTTCGGCAAAGGGTGAAAGCTGGTGGAGCTGGGTTCGCAAGGGCCTAGGCCTACAATTCGGGTGCTCTTTGGAGCTAGTCTGGCTTCGGTAAGGAGGACTTGGATCGGTTTTGGTTTTGTGGGTTCGCAAGTCCCTTGGGTGTGACTTTCGGCAAAAGGGCTAGGTTGAAGGCTGGGCTTCACGAGTTGGCAGCGTATAGCATTGGGCACGATCTGCGTGAGCGCTTCTGCATCCTCTTCATAGCCCTTGCTGTTCGGCAAGGGTGGCTGGAGCTGGTTTTAAGCCCACGTGGGTTTGGAGCTGGGCTATCAACCACTCTGCAGGTGAGCTTGGGCAAGGGTACCAGGTGTCTTTGCAAGCGCTCCAGTTTTGGATATAGGGATTGTGGTTTAGCAAGGTATGAAACTCGGTGATACTTCCTATTTTTCTCTCATGGGACTTGCCGTTCGGCAAGGCCATCCGGAATGCATTGTGACATGGTTTCCTTGGCAGTTTTGGCGTGAACCTGGAGCTGAGGAACTCAAGAGTGGAGCTGGCCATTATATTGAAGTTGGGCTCGGGGCTATGAGCTGGAATTAAGGTGAGTGTTTTTAGAAGTCGTCAACAGCTTCTGCATGGGTTTTGCCGTTTGGCAAGGCCCGTAGAAATTCTCTTATGTGCTGCGGTTTTGGGGCTGAGCTGGAATAGTTGTTTTGTGGACTTGAGTTTGTAACTGTTGCGAACTTTATGGCAGCTAGGAACTAAGGTGCAGGATCGGGCTTTGTAGCCGGGCCGTTTTGGGATCCTTGAGCTTTTGCCGTTTGGGCTAGAGGGGGAGCCTTAAGGAATCCGTGCGCGCGGTCTTTATAGCTGGGTCATTGAAATTCCATCTTAGCTTTTGGTGAGTTCTGTGAGGCCCCTTTTATTGTTTCTCCATGGTGACTGCCGTTCGGCAAGCCTAGTGTGCTATAGAATGTGGATTGGGCCATTATAGCTAGGCCACGGGTCGTGCCGTTCGGCAAGGCAGATTAGAAATCTCTCCTCCATTTTTTTGTTGTTGTTGGATTTTGAATTTGGAATTGTAAATGAGATATTTGCATTAGATAGCTGTTAGTAGGGGCGCATTGGCTAGCCCACGAGAGAGAGGCTGTGGGGCTGTTCGAGGTTGAGAGGAAAGAAAGCAGTTGGAGGTGAAGGAACTCCACTCTCATCTAAGCAAGCGCCTCCGCAGGCACTCTTGCAATAGGAGAATATGCTTTTCTGGAAAAACAATTGTTTGGAAAGTGAGAAGGAGAGGGGGATAGAAGGAGATTTCCGGCGAAATTTGGTGGTGGTACTTGTGGCCAAGGTGATTTCCGGCAACTCCTTCGTGGTGGTGCAAACAAGGTTAGACCCCAGTTTCCTTGAACTTGTTGAATTGAAATGTCTTTCTTTGTATGAACATGCTGAAGGCTAGGAAGAACACTTTGAATATGAGCATGAATATGATGAACACATTGAGCATTGGTATGAACACGTTGAGCATTGGTATGAACATGTAGATTTGCCAAATTTTTGTGTTGTTGTGTTTCGATCCTCCTTGCATGTGCATTAGTTCCTTTTTCTTGTTTTTGCATATTGTAGATGTCTGAAAGTTCTGATAGAGAAAGTCCTGACCCCCTGCCTTTGGTGGGGATGACATTGAGAGTGAAGAGCCCAGCCAATATGTTTGTTCTGAAGAGGAGAGTTCAGAGACAAAGGGTATGGTAGAAGGTATTATATAAAGTAGGATGATAGGGCATGAGGGTAGAAGG
>NC_047650.1:12914641-12964339 GCF_902201215.1 Prunus dulcis | reverse complement strand
CATTGATAATAAAATTTAATTCGAGCCTTTAATTCGCTAAAAAATGCAATCATAGAATTTCTATTATAAAAAAATAATAAAAAATTTGATGGTATATCCGCCATATTATTCTTGTAAAATGACACAAACCATGGTTCCTATAAACCGTGGTTGTGTCTTATTTTGAGATTCATAAGTACAAAAACAAACACACAAAATATAGTAAGAAAAAAAAAAAAAAAAAAAAAAAGTTACATCATTACAAAGAGCGGAGCGGATGATAGATTGATGGTAAATCCACCTTATTCTACTGACCCAACCATGCCAACTTATTTACTATTATACTGTTGGAATTCTGCTTGAGCCAAGTTTTTACACCTATCCGCAGATCTTCAGGTGAGCACTGCCATATCAGAACCAGCAGTGGAGTATTCTTTACGAACTCGATTCTCGTTTTCAAGAGCTTCAAGGAGGCTACAAGTCTAAGATACAAGCCAAAAGCCTATGAGTCATATAAAATACTAGGTAGACCACATTATATATTGTAACACATCAAGTACTACTTCTCTAATAAAAGTGCTCGTGGGTCCTTTTCAAGGGCCCCAATTTATTATTTTTTATTTCTTTACCCAGACTACATTATATATTGTTCGAGTACTACTTCTCTAATAAAAGTGCTCGCAGGTCCTTTTCAAGGGCCCCAATTTATTATTTTTTATTTCTTTACCCAAAATCCTAAACTACCGTTGTTTTAAAACTCATTAGTTAAATAATTAATTTACCTGATTTCCATGAGAAATTTTGAATGTTGACGTTATCTGATGCAATGCAGAAGGCGTCTCCTTTTCAGCAACCACCATAAAAGTCTGAAGATCATTTGGTTTGGTACAGTTTGGTTTCAGAGGCATGGCATAAATACCCATTTTCCAACCAAGCCGGAAGTTGGAGAAGAGCAAACCTGAAGATATATGTTTATTGAACGTAGGAACAAAAACAATCATCTGACAATCAATTATCACCTTGGTATAAAAAATTCCACAAATTCCCTAATTTAGTGGTAATAATTTGAGTAATTTCATAACAAAGAAGGGATTAGTTAGAATCTATGCCGGCAACTAAAGATTGATTATCTAATGAAATTGTTCTTTGATAAAATAAAAAAGAGACTATCGTACCCAAAACATCGCAGAAACCCCATGTAAAGCAAACAAATTTTCCTCCCGATTTTAAAACTCTATTTACCTGGAAATACAAAATTACTACTTTATGAGAAATTAGCCAAGTACTAAAACAGCGAGTACCGATTAAAAAGAAAAAAATCTGGCTACTTAAAATTGAGGAGCGAAGAGCTCCTCAATAAAACCAATGTGGTTTTGACACTCGAAAATTCCTCTAGAATTTGAGAAGTGCCAAATTCACATTGGTCCAACAGTTTGCAGGTTGTGGAAATTAAAATATAAGGAGGGTGTGACTGAAACATCATGCAAATTAATCAAGTCCACGATACCTCTGATAAATATTGATTCCCCTTCTTAAGGCCAAACTCGGGCTCTATCAAGGCGTCCAATCCACCTTTGTCAACCACAACGTCAAAGCTCTCATCTTCAAACTGCAAATATAAAGTCAACATGTAGCGGTCTTTTTTTTTTTTTTTTTTTTTTTTTTTTTTTACAATCGATATTCTAAATTACTAAAGATCAGCACATTCTCTTGATCAACCGGACTAACAATACAAAAATTTCATCAAGTTGTGAATAGGTAATTAATTTTATTACCTGCATGGTGGTCATGTCCATGACTTGCCATTTCATACCAGGGCGTTGGCATGCATTGCGTTGCAGCATATCGGACACGGCAATCTCAGAGAAGTCAATGTTCGTGATGGCCTTAAACCCAGCGTCGTAGAGGTGACCAGAGAGGTTGGAAACGCCGCAACCCGGAACGAGTATTTGCAGCGGTAGGGTTTGGGACTGGAGCTTCGAGAGGTGGGCGAGGAGTGGACCTCTGAGGTCGGCCCACTCAGCGTACCACTCGAATTCGTTGTCACTGCCTCGAATGGTGAAGAACCTGTCCCAGTTCTCTTTCACTGTGAAGCCTTCTAGTGTTCCCAATATGTCCTCTAATTGCTCCAGCTTTGGCATTTTGCTTTTTTTAATTTCTTTCTCTGTCTGTCTGTTGCATTTGAGCTTTTGGTCCCTTTTATAAGCGAAAGGGCATTTGAAAACCAAACCAGGTGTTGGTAAGATAAACAGTTGTTGCATGCATTTGCTACGTGGGGTTTTGCATGTGTATTGCCTTTACGTCATGCATACAAGTGCCCTGGTTTTGCATGATGTACTTACCATGTGTCTTGTCTATGGAAATTGTTCAATCAATGTGGTACAGTTGTTGTTGTGCGTGTTTGAAAGCCAAACCAAATGTTGTTTATTTGTTGCATGCTGGGATTTAACCAGCTTTTGCCACCAGCACCATCAACTTTGCCACCGTGGGGTTGCATTGCACGTTGCGCTTTGCATATTTATAGTGGGAATGGACTCTTTTTGTCTCTAAATTTTGGGCTTTCAACTAAAGACATACAAACCATTGGTTCTAACCCATTGGCGTTATATCCTTTGAGTTTCATACGAAAACAAACACACGAACACAAAATAAAAGAAAGAGATACATCGATCATATATCCCATGAGTTCCACCTTATCTGAAGTCCCAACCGCGCCAACTTATTGTTCTCTTTTAGCAAATATAGATCTAGTTCCAACTTTGCAGATCTTCAGGAGGAGATTACAGTGATATATACCAGAACCAGTACTGGTGGAGGAGTATTTGTTGGCGTGACTTGTGGATATTGACTTACTTTCCTTACACACCAAGAATTCCTATTATAATTGTAATTGATTTACTTTAATTTCTGATTTCCTACTGCAAATAGATTTAGGAATTTATTATTTACTTGCTCATTCAGGTTTCGTTGTATTATAAATATGACCTCATACAAGGAGAAGAATACACAGAAAATTCCCACAAATAAATATTCTCTCATAGTTTTCATATTTTAGCATGCGAAGATATTTCTGATCCGAGTCTCACACCTACAGACAATACAGAACAACAAGATGAAGACCCCCTCTCTAACTCAACAGTACCAACAGACCAATCTTCTGAGTATATCCTTGAGGTAACTACTCCTACTAGACTTGTGCATTTAGATGATAAAACTATTGGATATCAATTACCTTTCAGGCAAAATCGTGGGAAGCCACCAGACCGTTATTCACCTGATATTGGCAAGACATCCAAGTATCCAATTGCAAATTATGTATCCACTGAGAAGCTGTCTGAACCACTCAAGGCTTTTGTGCATCAGTTGTCTGCTATCCATATTCCAACCAAGGTCTCTGAAGCATTGAAAGATCCCAAGTGGGTCCAAGCTATAAAAGAGGAGATGAAAGCCCTTGAGAAAAATCAGACTTGGACATTGGAGACTATACCCCGAGGAAAAAAGACTATCGGATGTAGATGGGTGTTTACTATAAAACACAATGCAGATGGATCTATCGAGCGATACAAGGCAAGACTTGTGGCAAAAGGGTACACACAGACCTATGGTATAGACTATGAAGAAACCTTTGCTCCAGTTGCAAAGTTAAACACCGTCAGAGTCTTATTGTCCCTTGCAACTAATTTGGATTGGCCACTACACCAGTTTGATGTAAAGAATGCTTTTCTACATGGCGAACTCACGGAGGAGGTGTACATGGACATTCCTCCTGGATATAATACTACTCAGACTGGAACAGTTTGCAGGTTACGAAAAGCATTGTATGGATTGAAAGTCACCACGTGCATGGTTTGGACGGTTCACCATGGCAATGAAGAACAATGGTTTCAAACAGTGCAACTCAGATCATACTCTGTTCTTGAAACATCGAAAAGGGAAGGTAACAACATTAATAATCTATGTTGATGATATGATTATTACTGGGAATGATAAACAGGAAATATCACAGCTACAAGACTATCTGGCTACGGAGTTTGAGATGAAGGATCTAGGTGGACTCAAGTATTTCTTGGAAATTGAGGTGGCTCGATCGCAGCAAGGCCTATTTCTTTCTCAAATGAAATATGTCTTAGACTTGTTGACACACAAGAATGCTAGATTGTAAACTTGCGGACACTCCAATTGTTCAGAATCATCATCTTGGAGAATATCTGGATCAAGTTCCAACTAACAAAGAAAGATACCAAAGGTTAGTGGGAAGATTGATCTATTTGTCACATACTTGACCAGACATTGCTTATGCGGTGAGCGTTGTCAATCAATTTATGCACTCTCCAAGTGAAGACCATATGAATGCAGTTCTTCGGATACTTAGATATTTGAAGTCTGCACCTAGAAAAAGACTTATGTTCTCAAAGCATGGTCATCTAAATATTGATGGTTATTCAGATGCAGATTGGGCAGGTAATGTAACAGATAGAAAATTCACATCATGTTACTTCACATTCGTGGGAGGTAATTTGGTGACATGGAGAAGCAAGAAACAGAATGTAGTAGCTTTATCCAGTGCAGAAGCCGAGTTCAGAGGCATGACTAAAGGGATTTGTGAACTTCTTTGGTTAAGAAAGTTGCTTACTGAACTTGGGTATAAACCTACATCCACAATGAATCTCTTTTGTGACAACAAGGCTGCTATAGCCATTGCACAGAATCCGGTTCAGCATGATCGTACTAAACATGTTGAGGTGGATCGACACTTCATCAAACAAAAGCTTGAGGCTAAAGTGTTTCAGTTTTCTTTTGTGAAATCCGAGGATCAATTGGCGGATATTTTGACAAAGGCGATTTCCAGTAAAGCATTCCACAATTCACTAGATCAGTTGGGCATTGGCGACATCTATGCACCAACGTGAGGGGGAGTGTTGGCGTGACTTGTGGATATTGACTTACTTTCCTTACACACCAAGAATTCCTATTATAATTGTAATTGATTTACTTTAATTCCTGATTTCCTACTGCAAATAGATTTAGGAATTTATTATTTACTTGCCCATTCAGGTTTCGTTGTATTATAAATATGACCTCATACAAGGAGAAGAATACACAGAAAATTCCCACAAACAAATATTCTCTCATAATTTTCATATTTTAGCAGTATTCACTACGAATTCGATTCTCATTTTCAAGAGCTTCAAGCTGGAGTCTACAAGCCTGCAACTACAAACCAAAGCTTATGAGAAATTCATTATCGCCTCAACACGTGCCACGTGTTCCAACAATCGTTCTTGAAAATGTGGCACGGGGTTTGTGACGGGGGCAATTGCTCACATTCTTGAGGTGACGATAACATGATTCATATGATGTTATTAATTCACACATCAAAATAATCGGTTTAGATTTTATTAAGGTATGTGTAATAAATAAAACACACGTTGTGATATGAATGTGAACTCTTAACACTATGCGGTGCCCTAATATAGTAAAAGAACACCAAAGAAAATGCTAGAGTCTAGTTTAGACCATCGCTTATAGTCAAAAAATAAAAATAAAAATAAAAAAAGTCGCATTTTTAGACAACATTCACCGATGCAATGATGTGATGATAATTCATGCATAACCATCATATCATTATTATGCTAATTGTTAACATGTCACTATATCATAACATGGGTTTAATTATCATTGTATTTTAATTAGTCTCAAACTTAATTAATATCTGAATCTACCCTTACTTTAAAAATCATTATTACCTAATTTCCATAAGTAGTGTTGATGATGATGATGTTGTAATCTGATGCAATATTGCAGTAGGCATCTGATCTATTGAATGCCAATGCACAATAGGCCACACAAAATCCCTCAATTCGAAAGATAAACTCACTTTAGATCCCTAGTCTAGAACAAAAAAGCCTACTGTTTTTCCGAATTTGAAGACGTTTCAGTGACCCAAACTAAATTTCCTACCTTTGTACCATTTGCTATTGTGAATTTATTTGTTCTGCAATTGTACACGTATTTTAAATTAATACATGTACAAAAAGGATATTATTTAACCTAAAATCTAAATGCCTCATAAATATATACAAGTATAATGTTCTAAATCACAAAGTCGAAGAGATATACCTCTGCTAGATATTGATTGCCCATCTATGGGCCAAACTCGGGCTCCATTAGAGCATCTAATCTACCTTTATCCACAACAACGTCGAAGTTCTCATCCTCAAACTGTAATTAAATTAAATTATACATAAGCGGTTAATCAATATTAATTATTTTGCATGCATGCACTGACTTGCTCCTTTAAAATATATATACAAGGCTAGGGTGAAGCTGTTCTAATTATCGACAAATTTGAATGAGAAGCTAACAAAGTCAGTTGTTCTTAATCAGTTGAGTTACAAGTCTCTTATAGTGACTCGTTCTTCTTTTACATTCCGAGTCAATTGAAGTAATTACGTATACCTGCATGGTGGTAATGTCCATGACTTGCCATTTCATGCCAGGGCGTTGGCACGCATTGCGGCATAACATATCGGAAATGGCAATCTCAGACAAGTCAATGTTGGTGATGGCCTAAACCCGACGTCATAGAGGTGCTCGGAGAGGTGGGAAGTCCCACAACCCGGCACGAGTATTCGGAGTGGTTGGATTTGGGAGGTGGGAGAGCAGTGGGGCTTGGAGCTCAGACCAGTCCTCGTACCACTCGAATGCATTGTCGCTGCCTCGGATGGTAAAGAACCTGTCCCAATTCTCTTTGACTGTGAAGCCTTCTAGGGTCCCTAGTACCTCCGCTAATTGCGCCGACTTCCCCATTTTTCTATGCTTGTCTTGTGTGTGTGTGTGTGTTTTGCATTTGAGTTTTGCGTTCGTTTTATAAGTGAAGGGAATTGCATGTTGAGCTTTCACCAGCTGAACTGAAGGCCACCACCACAAATTTGCCACGTGGAGTTTTGCATGAGGAACCATCTGTCTTGACTGGTCATGTTAGAGATAATATTATTTTTTTCTATTTGGGGTGACGAGAAGCTCTTTGGTGTTTTCCCTATATGCGTTGTGTGTTGCAGTTGGGTTTTGCATGTTGGTTCTTTCTTGCGTATACATTATCAGTACCTAATTAGTTTTGCATGACGTAGAGCATAACAATGTGCTAAGAAAATTATGATTGTGGCCAACAAGGTTTTGTTTGTTGCAATTGGTTTTTGGGACCTGAAGCCTCTTGCACTACTGGATTTGCATTGAACGCCCAATCCATGTCATAGGGATATCATTGCGGGGTATTCCAATCATACAGTAATTTGTTTTTATTTTGTCAGATAAATGCATGATTGACTTGAGATACCACCATTAATGATATTTCTGGTGTAAATAAGTTTACTTTGCGCTTCAACCGCATCATCATAAGTCAATTATCTTTACGGTGTTACAACTTAACACAAGGTCCAATATTTTTTATCTCTCTCTAGTCACACTTGTTCCGCTTCCCTTCTCAGCCAAAACAGAAATTCTGATCTTTTGTCTGCAAATTCGATCATATTGTCATCTCTTTTTTTTTTTTTTTTCCCGCATTATGTATCTCAATTTCATATCTTTATTATCATTACGTAAGAAAATGCCATGCATTATAATTACATACAAGCAACAATATCTTCGAGGAAATATTATTACATAAACAATACTAAGTTATATAAAATGAATATTGAAAACGAAAAATAGAAGGGGGGGAAGAATATACTGAGCATTGTATATAAGAGCATGAAATGATGTGACCCAAATGTGCACAAAAATCATTTCTTCCAAAGTGTTGCAATTGATCAAATAATTTGCTCTAGTGTGTCAACCTCAAAAGCAAGCAAACGAAAGCGACAATGTCTCTTTTAACCTAAATATATTTTATTTGCAGTGCACATGCGATGTACGAGAATATTTGCAATTTGGACAGTTCATGAAATTCATACAGCAATGCGTGGCATGCATTGAACAAGTGGTCCAAGCAAGGCTTCCACGTATACCTATCAAACGACACTGATTCCTTTTACCATTTCAAGCATATTTATTTTCTTTCTAATTTGTACATGAGAAAGTTGAAACATGCAGACGTTATTTCCTTTTATTCTTTTATATTCAAGATATTCAATCTGATTTGGCAACTTAATATTCCAATTTTTGTTTTAAATTTGAAAGAGAAGGACAACACATGAATATCGCATATTAAATAAGGGTACGTAAAAGTTCAGTAATTCATATTCAATCAATCCACCCACTCTAATAACAAGGTAAATTTTTCAGAAACGAACAGCTGCCCACTACTAACGAAAAATTTATAGAATACTACAGTAGGTCGGCCACCTATTACATTGAGTTATATTTATTGATACTATTCTCTAAAATGGAAAAAAATAAACTTTGTCATCTACTCATATTATAACACGCATATGTACAAAATGTACTAAAGACTTGGATATTAATTTGGCGCTCATTCTCTATTATTTAAATTTATCATGAAGAATTTACTAAAATTTGCTCGACATGAAAATATATGATCTTTAAAATCCCAAAGCAAAGGGCACAATTTAAATCCATACACAGAGACAAGAATAAAATAATGGGAGATTCACTATTATACCCAATATGGGGGCCCAAATTATAAAAATACCCTATATAAAATGGACTTTAGAAACACACCAAAAACTCATTTACAACATAACAAAAAAACTTTTAACTTCTTATAAATTACAAAACTGCCATCAATTTCTTAAAACAAGCCCAACCCCAAAATCTCATAAAAATACCCAAAGCACTCAATAGGGCATCAAAGTAATTTAATAATCAATATTAAATTCTATAAGGCTAGCTATCATTTTTTGGGTTTTTTTTGGGTTTGTTTATAGGAATTCAATTGTGTAGGGTTTATTTATAATATTAATGCTAGGTGGTGAAGTAACTCTGGGCAGTTTTGAGATCCTCGGGTCGTCACGAGCGCATAGGATTTCGCGGATCTCAATTCGGAGTCCGTTTGAGCCCCGAACGGATTTTCCATATTCTGCGATTCCCGGGTGCAGTGTCGTCGAGCCGTTAGATCGCACTTAATTTTGGATATGTTGTTCTACATTGTTTCAGGATCGTGTAGGATTCGACGGATTGCGAATCGGAGTCCCGGATACTCCGAAATCGCGAACCCTGGGGCTAGGGTTTGGAATTTAAGCGATAGTGCGATTTTAGCCAATCCGACCGTCCATTTCGGACCAAACTCGCAGGACATAGGTATTTCTCAGTAAGGAACCTCTAGAGAATCCCAGATCGGCCATCGGAGATCGTGGACCCCAAGGGGTTCCGGATCAGCCGGTCTAGCAGTTTATCACTTTGTAAGGTTTCCGGTCTTTTAAGGCCGTTCTAATAATCTAAAATGTTACAGTGGGCATAGGGTTGACTTTAAAATGAGTGCACGCATTTCTAGGAGCCGGGGGTCAGGGTATTTAATTTAAGGTTTTTATTGAGCAGTTTATTAATTAAATATTCATGGTTAATCAGGCATCAGAGGCCAAACTGAACCCCAGGAGGGACCTTCAAGAGGTCCAGCTAGCTCGGACCAGCAGTGAGTGGACCTTTCTTTTCTAAATGATTTGTCTGAATCAGTTTTATTCAGTGTGATATATTTCTATGAATTTAAAGATCTCTTCTATACATTGCTTAGCTGATTTTGCTAAAGTTATATGGACAGCAGACTCTGAGATTTATGATTCAGAAATAGCAGCTTAGTTCAGATTTATCAGAATACAGAGGATATCAGATTTTATCCAAGATAATTAATTGAGACCACCATGAATTATAGAAAGTAGAGTTTGAGTTTTCTATCAGATAAAAAGGGCAGCACAGTTATAGATTGATTAAAGATTCAGTTATTCATCAGATCTTTCATAAATATTAAGATTCAGTTATTCATAAGATCTTTCAGAAATATTATTATTTTTATATTACATTTTCTCAGCAGTTTATATGTTCTTAAACCACTGTGGGTACTCAGTTACAGAAACAGGTTGCCGTCAAATAAGACGATGTCTACGGACATCCAGGTTGCCTTCGGTTTATGTTGCCTTCGGATATGATGATGTCTACAGACATCCAGTTTACTTTCTGTTACGTCAGTGCACTTGACATTTGCCTCATGAGTTTTGGGGACGCCCGAACCGTGAGTGCCAGGATTGCGGATCAGGCTGACTACGGTATCCTGAATCCTGCCAGGAATTGCGGATCAGGCTGACTACGGTCTCCTGAATCCTGCCAGGATTGCGGCTCGGATACACTTTGTGTCGCCGAGACCTGCCAGGGGAATTGACGGATTTACAGAGGAATTGACGGATTTACAGAGGAATTGACGGATTTACAGGGGTACACCCAGGTGGTAGTTTTTAATTGATTACAGTGATTATATGCGAGTTTCATTGATCTTGAACATGATTTGCATATACGTATCTTAATATGTGAAAGCTTTGAGTTTAATATGAATATAATGTTCAGGAAAAACCTAGTTCTTATATAACAGTTTTTACAGTGGGGTTATTATGTTCATATACTGTTTTCTAGAACTCTATTTTGGTCCACTCACATTTTCAAATGTTTTGCGCCCCCAGGCAGTAGATGTGCATAGGAATCCACCACCAGGCCTTCTCCTAGCTTCCACGCGACTTACAAGATGTAGGATTGGTTGTAAAATACTTAAAGTCTTGTAAATAATTTAGTAACTGCTCTGATATCTGGTTGGATTAGATAACCAGAACTGGTGAATATTTAGTTACCCTATTCTGGCAGTTGGTGTGGATTTATCAGTTTGTTTGACAGGTGGAAAAATTTGGGTTTAGTTAAATTACAGGGGAGACTCTGCCGAAATTTCGGCAGGAGTCCAGAGAAAGTTTTAACCGTATTTATTAGCAGGAAGGGTAAAGAGGTTATTGTGCCCGACATTTGCCAGGTGTCGGACACGCACAGGGCTTGGCTCGAATTCCAAAGAGGAAATTGGGTCGGGTCCTGTCAACAAAGATATAAATGGGTTGAGTTATTGTGACTTTTTAAAGTGAATTTTTGGAATCACAATCATACTGCACATGTGGTGTTATACAAATCTACTTATTTTATAATTTGCGTATCTATTTATTAATATTATATATGACATATCAATTATGTCGTTCGTTCATATTATAAATTAATAGCAGCATTACGATATGACAACAACAACAAAAATCACCATTTCATTAATTGTTACATAATTAATGAAATATACTACTATTGAAAATATTAACTCTTTTAGAAGTGATATTGCGTGTTAGGAGGTCAAACAAAAGATCACATGTATAAGGGCAAAGACTTCTAACAACTCGAACTATAAACTCACCGCCTATCAAGAATATATAAAAACTTTGTTATATATATTTCAAAATCTTGTTACGAAACTATATTTCTATAGCCATAATCATCCTTGTTTACTGAAGTTGTTTTAAACATTAGGGTTGCCCTTTGTAATTTTCTATTTCTTAATTGTCTAAGGAATGGCATGGATTAAAAAATTCCGTGTAGAAACAACATGTAGCAAAAACAGAAGAAGAAAAGAAAATGTTATTGGAAATTGCAATACAACCAGGAAAAAAAAAAAAAAAAACATTCGTAGAGGAAAGCAGCGATGGCAGTTGGTTGCTTCCAAATCTCTCGGGAGAAGAAAAGCAAATGCGGCCATCTCGCATTGGGAAGCGGACGATCTTGAAAGGAGTGATTTACCCACCATCACGGGACACGTGTGGGACGCACCCTCTCGTGACTCTCAAGATCCTCTCGACACGTGTCTTCATTTCGGACCCACCGTTCCAATGCCATGTGTTTCTCTCTCCGCACCCATCTCCGTCTCTATTCCCACTCATTCACCTAGTTCTTCTCACTACTCGGTCTCCATACTCAACTTAACTTCCTCTTCACCGCACAAACAAATTTCAAATTCCAATTCCCAATAAGCTCTTCTGCTGCTCAGTTAATTTCACACACAAAATATTCACTCTCTTTCCCGAGAAAATGACAGAGAAAGTCTGAGAAAATAGCCAAACACAAAACCCAATAAGAATATCTGCTCTGCATGTCATGGTTTTTGGGTCGTTGATCACTTCTCTAGCTTTGTTAATTAAAACCCATATTTTCTTCTCCAATGAAAATCCTTTGGGACATTGAAATTGCAAATTAAAACCATCACATTACATATCATTGCATGTTATGTGTGGTCTTGTTAAGATTACAGGGAAGCCACAGCTCTTTTCTTGGTAGAAAGTGGAGAAATTAATAATATAAAAAAAAGTGGGGTTTGTAGAAAATGGCTGGAAATGAGTGGATCAATGGGTACTTGGAGGCCATACTGGACAGTGGGTCTTCCGCCATTGAAGAGCAGAAGCCGGTGCCGGAGAATCTGAGAGACAGAGGGAATTTCAACCCAACCAAGTACTTTGTGGAGGAGGTGGTGACAGGGGTCGATGAGTCTGACCTCTACCGGACATGGATCAAAGTGGTTGCTACCCGCAACACACGTGAGCGCGGCTCCAGGCTTGAGAACATGTGCTGGCGCATTTGGCATCTTACCCGTATGAAGAAACAGGTTCTTATTATTAATCCTTTTCCTCCTCTTCGTGTGTTTGTGTGTGTGAGTAACTTGGGCTTTTTAACTTTATAAATGGTTAATTCTTTGTGGAGATCATGTTTTTACAGCAATGTCAATTGTTTGATTAGTGTTTCTCCCCTGTTTTGCTAAGATTTGGAAATAAATAATTAGTAATTTCTTTTTTAAGCTAAGTTGATTTATTAATTCAATATCTTGAAGTTTGAGGCAAACATTCATACTTGTACATGGAAGTTTGTAAATCTGTCCTAGTGTTAGAATACTTGTACTGTATGCTTATCCTGTTACTATAGCACTAAATTTTAGGCCGAACCATGTTTTTGAACTAGTTCTGTCTGAACTTTCTGAAATAATCTTCAAAGAGAGAGGCCAATTCGCCTTTTCCCCATGGTTGATGGCTATCTGCCCAAGATCGTCAACGGGACACATTTTCCCCTCTAGTTTTTGTTTACTTTAGTTTTGGAGAAGATGATAGCTTGGCTAATACACTACACTCGCATGACTCTTGTTAGTTGGAGATCGAGGAACATCAACGGTTGGCAAACCGCAGATGGGAGCGGGAACAAGGACGTAGGGATGCAACTGAAGACATGTCAGAAGATTTGTCAGAAGGAGAGAAGGGGGATGGTTTGGGGGAGATGCTGCCATCTGATACTCCAAGGAAGAAGTTCCAGCGTAACATTTCTAACTTGGAAGTGTGGTCAGATGATAAAAAGGAAAAGAAGCTATATATTGTTCTTATCAGGTATAAATATATACGTTGCATGTCATCATGTTAGAGTTTCTGGTTTCTTAATGCAGACCAGGCTAGTTTTCAGTTAAAAAAATTTACACTTGAGCAGTTAATCAATAAATTACTTTTCTTGATCAACAGTTTGCATGGTTTGGTCCGGGGAGAAAACATGGAGCTCGGTCGAGACTCTGATACAGGTGGACAGGTATCTGATGGCCATAGCATTTCTCTGAGTATATGGAAATAAAGATAAATTTTTTTTCCTGTTACTTGCATTTGAATCTGTGTTTGGCTTTATGACAACAATATCAGGTCAAATATGTGGTAGAGCTTTCTCGAGCTCTTGCAAGGATGCCTGGGGTTTATAGGGTAGATCTCTTTACTCGCCAAGTGTCATCTCCTGAGGTTGATTGGAGTTATGGTGAACCAGCAGAGATGCTAACTGCAGGTCCTGAAGATGGTGATGGTGATCTAGGAGAAAGCAGTGGAGCATATATTATTAGAATCCCATTTGGTCCACGTGATCAATATCTCAGCAAAGAATTACTCTGGCCATATATTCAAGAATTTGTAGATGGTGCTCTAGCTCACATTCTTAACATGTCCAAAGTTTTGGGTGAACAGATTGGTAAAGGCCAGCCTGTTTGGCCATATGTAATTCATGGCCACTATGCAGATGCAGGGGATAGTGCTGCTCTTCTTTCTGGTGCTTTGAATGTCCCAATGGTTCTAACAGGACACTCACTTGGAAGAAACAAGCTAGAACAGCTTCTTAAGCAGGGACGCCAATCAAAGGAGGACATCAATTCAACATATAAGATTATGAGGAGGATAGAAGCAGAAGAGCTTTCCCTTGATGCTGCAGAAGTTGTTATTACAAGTACAAAACAAGAGATCGACGAGCAATGGGGACTTTATGATGGATTTGATGTCAAGCTTGAGAAAGTGTTGCGTGCTCGTGCTAGGCGAGGAGTAAATTGCCATGGCCGTTACATGCCGAGGATGGTGGTAAGCCAGTGGCTTTATTCCTCATGATTTTCTTTGTTTTGCTTTTTTCTTTTTTATTATATCTAGCACTGCCTTATCGAGGATGTTTAGGGTGTTGATAAATTAGAAAAAGGAAGAAAGAATATGTGTAAATGATTTTGTTTTAATTTTTGTTTCCTGATCTTGGTCCTTTTATATTATGGATAACTAGAAAAGGAAGAATGACTCCAGATCCAGAATGTACTTCCAATCCCATTTTGACTACAAGAAGAAACTTGAGGATTGAAAACTAATTTCATGATTTTGAATTATCTATGAAAATGAAGATGAACATGACATATGGCAATGCGATTGTTTCTTTTTCTAACTAAGTACATTCCCTATGTAGGTTATACCTCCGGGCATGGACTTCAGTAATGTTGTGGTCCAAGAAGATGCTCCTGAGGTTGATGGGGAACTTACTCAACTTACTGGTGGTACCGATGGGTCTTCCCCAAAAGCACTTCCAACAATATGGTCAGAAGTGAGTGCCTTTTCCTCATCATATAATCGTGCATTTAAACTTTAATCCTGTTGTTGCCTCATATTCAAAATCCTTTGGCAGCTGATGCGGTTCCTTACAAATCCTCACAAGCCAATGATCTTGGCATTGTCAAGACCAGATCCAAAGAAGAACTTAACCACTCTTTTGAAAGCCTTTGGAGAATGCCGTCCTCTGAGAGACCTAGCTAATCTTGTAAGTGGATTTGCCCAATAACTCAATTTACCATTAAGCAATGCAATTTAAAATTCGGACAACTTACTAATATGCTTTGAACAGACGCTGATAATGGGGAATAGGGACTATATAGATGAGATGTCTGCTGGAAATGCTAGTGTGCTTACCACAGTGTTGAAACTGATTGATAAGTATGACCTTTATGGGCAAGTGGCCTATCCAAAGCATCACAAGCAATCAGATGTTCCAGATATATATCGGCTTGCTGCAAAAACAAAGGTTGGTTTGTTTTTCACAATTTCTAGATAGCAATATAGTTTTAACAAATATTCTGTGCTAAAGGGTTAGATTATGGCAGGGAGTTTTCATAAATCCAGCATTAGTGGAGCCTTTTGGGCTAACCTTGATTGAGGTTAGTTTTTACTGCATACTGTCTTTTAAAAGTGATCTATACTTTCTCCAGAAAATGAGACTTCTGCGGTTTAATACATTTTTTTTATATGATTTAGGCAGCAGCACACGGGCTTCCAATGGTGGCTACAAAAAATGGTGGACCGGTTGACATACATCGGGTATAACATTTTTTATTTAACATTTGTGCTGCATTTGAGATGTTATGAAGTGAACATCTCCTATGCCCCTTCACCTAGAAGGAAGAGAAGGGACAACAGAGACATTTCAGAATTCTTTCAGATAGTTGTTATAGTTTTTAATTGTCTACTTTGTTCTAATCGGAAATTCAATTGATGCAAGCTAAGAGAAAGAAGACAGTGATTTCAATTATGTTGACCAAGTTACTTTTCTTATTTCACTTTGTGAATTTCAGGCGCTAAATAACGGCTTGCTTGTGGACCCTCATGATCAGCAATCAATTGCTGGTGCACTGCTTAAGTTGTTATCAGAGAAGAATTTGTGGGGTGAATGCAGAAAGAACGGTTGGAAGAACATACACCTCTACTCATGGCCTGAACACTGCCGGACTTACTTGACTAGGGTAGCAGCCTGCCGCATGAGGCATCCCCAATGGCAGACTGACACCCCAGGGGATGAAATGGCTGCTGAAGGGTCTCTCAATGACTCCCTTAAGGATGTACAAGATATGTCTCTTAGGCTCTCAGTTGATGGGGATAAATCTTCATTGAATGAATCTCTTGATGTGACTGCAGCTGCTGGTGATCACGAGGTGCAAGATCAAGTGAAACGTGTCCTAAGCAAGATGAAGAAACCAGAGTCTGGTCCAAAAGATGAAGGAGGTGGAAATAAGCTGCTGGATAATGTGGCAAGTAAGTATCCCATGTTAAGGAGGAGACGGAAATTGATTGTTGTCGCGCTTGATTGCTATGACAGTTCCGGATCTCCTGAAAAGCAGATGATTCAGGTAGTTCAAGAAATATTTAAGGCTGTCAGATTAGACTCTCAAAGTGCTAGAGTCACAGGGTTTGCTCTATTAACGGCTATGCCAATGTCAGAAACAGTAGAGTTTTTGGCATCGGGGAAGATACAGGCAAATGAGTTTGATGCGTTGGTTTGTAGCAGTGGAAGTGAAGTTTACTACCCTGGTACTTATACAGAAGAAGATGGAAGACTTTTCCCTGATCCAGATTATGCATCACATATTGACTACCGTTGGGGTTGTGAAGGTTTAAAGAAAACCATTTGGAAGCTGTTGAATGCCCCTGATGGTGATCGAAATTCTGCGGCTTCCAGCCACATTCAGGAAGATTTGAAATCAAGCAACGCTCATTGCATCTCATACTTAATAAAGGATCCTAGTAAGGTAGATGAACTTTCTAAATAAATTTAGAGTGTTGGCAATTTAGAAATTATTCGGTTTTATTTATTTTGGATTGAATTCAAAATGTATGCTTCTGCAGGCAAGGAAAGTTGATGATTTGAGGCAGAAACTCAGGATGCGGGGTCTGCGTTGCCATCCAATGTACTCCAGGAGCTCAACAAGAATGCAAATTGTTCCTCTCCTTGCTTCTCGAGCACAGGCACTAAGGTAAGGTATTGTTGATATTTACAACTTGGAATACATGGACATCCTCTATAAGTTAACGGTTAGTTTTACTGTGTCTTTTACCTTTGAAATTGCATTTGCTTAAGCCTTAAAGTATGGACATTGGTACCATAAATGATTTAATATAGATCATTATTTTTAAATGATTCTGTTGTTTTGTTCACAGTACAAGATCCTTATGCTGTGCTTAAATTGTGAAATGAGGTCGGTCTTAATTTTCATAGCATTTGGTGTCAATTTGGTTCATTGCTTGTATGGGAACCTTTGCAAAAATGAGTGACCGTAAAACTTTATCTATGTCACTTTTGACTTCTTTCAAAAGAAGGGAAAGAAGACTGCTGATTGAATCAGTTACGAACCACCCTTGGTCCTTGGCACAAGTGGTGAGGAATGGGGTGCCCTGAGTAGTTATTAGCTTTCAGTAGATTTTGTAATGGCGGAATGACTCTGGGGCCTAATTACATAGTTAAAAACTGATAACCAGTTTCTTCGTTTCTGATTGTTAGGTACCTTTTTGTTCGTTGGAGATTGAATGTTGCAAACATGTATGTTTTCCTTGGAGAAAGTGGGGACACCGATTATGAAGAAATGATATCCGGGACTCATAAGACCATAATCATGAAAGGGGTGGTGGCAAAGGGTTCAGAAGAGCTGCTAAGAACATCTGGAAGCTATCTAAGAGATGACATTGTTCCTCCAGAGAGCCCCTTGGTCACCTATGTAAGTGGGAAAGCGAAAGCTGATGAGATTGCCAATGCTCTGAAGCAAGTCTCTAAATCTGCTGCTGGAATGTGAGTTGTGGTTTATGTATTGTCTTATACAATGAGCAGTATAAAATGGTATTCCTCATGCATTTTCCCATTTACACAAAAGGCTGTTGTTGTTAGTATGACTGATATCCAATGTTCGTCCATTGCGATGCCCACAGCTCTCTCCCGATCTCTCTCTGTACATGTATTTCTCTTCCATTGTTTCTCAATAGCAACCCCGAAATCGCACTTCCATTAAAATTAGAGACAAATCATGGGTTCATTATGTTCACTTTGGTGTTTTGCACAGGTTACTCTAAATTTCATCTGAGTTCACTTGTGGCAGTTCATGGGTTGATTTTAAACATTTTGGCCTTTCAAATTAGGCCTCTGGGGTTTTCTGGACTTTGATAAGCCGCATGAGAGAAAATCTGCAGAAGTTACCACTTTAAAATAATATGTATTCATAATAATTGTAATAAAGTCAAGTCAAACAATTCATTGAAGACAAGGGTGTGGAAGCGGCCCTAAACATCCAAGAACAAAGAAAGTTCAACAAAGAAAGATCAGTGCACCAAATATCGCACTTCTCTCATAATGGAACATTCAACCGTAATACAATCAAAGGAAGATTCACTTGTGGCAGTTCATTTCTTCTCACAAATGAGCTCCCTCAGACTGTTGCTCCACGTAATGATCTTCTTAAGATCAATCTGTCTTGAAGTGGTCAATAGGACGGCAAATGGGAACGAATTTGTGGCCTTTGGCTCTCTAGTCCACTGTTGCAAACCAAATGCAGGAAAAGTAAGAGAGGGAGACGAAAGCAGATATAAACTCAAAAATGAACGTGGTCCACCATAATTGGTCTACGGCCACGGCCGATTGAGTTCATAATCCACTAAATCAAAAGAATAGAAGATCGTTACAACGACAAGGAAAGTTCTTAAAATCACTCAAAATTTATCTCTCAACTCATTTCTCAACAAAGAACCCCAAATACATTCTAAACTCACAAGCTTTTTTTTATAAACTTCTGATATCATTCGTGCTTTAAAAAGACTTAAACTATCTTATTTGTAAGAGATAGGTCTTAGGACTTCATTAGGAGGAGCTTTCTTCATGATAAACGCCCTCCAAGTAAAAAGTGTCTTCCAATTATGGTGCACCATAAGAAGTTCCCCTGTGATGCAAACTCATAAGAATACAACTACAGTATTGTGATGACAAGAAAATATTCGGTGTAATGAAAGGGATTAGAGCTTACCAATTTGTGCAAATTAAAATTTCGTGAGACAAAAACATGCATGGAAGTGGCACTCATAGCGCATTCATGAATTTCTTCTTGAATGCTGACTCTGCCTGGTCAAATATCAAACCTAGAACAAGTTAGCAAGAACTGCGCAGAACAACCTTCCACCAAAATAGACTTGTGTGGATTCCTGATACAATGTCATACTAAAAATGAATCTGTTGTCCCTTACTTTTTAGCATTATGAAGACAGACACCCACAGGGAGAGTGAAGAAGAGCAACATTCCACTTGATTCTCATTCACACTTGTTGAGTTACCCAAGCCAAATGATTAGTACTGTTTGCACTATTGTCCTTGCTTGGAAAGGAGAGGATTATTAAAACCTGAGACAGGAAAGCATAGATGCTGTAATGACACCAAAAACTAAACACAAATATATATATAGAGATATATATATATATATATACACACTTGAATCCGATATCATTGACCACTCAATTAAGTCATTGATTTTGTAAGACACAATTGGATGTCAAAACGGTTTCCGATTTGTCTAATTTTTTATAAGGATGATCTATGAATGAAGACCTAAAAAATAGACGGTTCGGATCATTGGGAAAAAAATTGTAGGGTACCCTAAAGGGCATCCCTCAAATAAAATTATTTGAGGGATCCCTCAATAGAAGGTGAATATATATATATTCAACTAAAAAGTCAGTGAGAAAATTGTTGCTAAGGACACTTTGAGTCTTGGAAATATGAGAAAACCTTTGCCACTAGGGCAGCTCTCCTCAGTGCATCTTTTTGTTTTGGCGACAATTTCAGAACTTATCCACTGCAGGTAGATACTTCAGATTCTCACACGTACAAATAGATAGTTCATCGACTGCTGCAAGGTTCCTTCATCACTCGAGTAGATCCTCCAGTTCATCAAATTGTTAAAAACAACTTCTAAGGACTGTCTACACTTCAAATGGATGCTAGCCCCAAATCTGCAAAATAGTATCATCAAATCCTGAAGAGACATGACTGTGTGTAGGTTATCTCATAAATAAGAATATAACTCTATTTATTAATGTGTCAAGAAAACAAACTAAAGGGATAGTAGCTTACCATATTGTCCAAAACAATAAGTTCTAGATCACAAGCACATCGCATGCATGAGTTTCGTCTTCAATCTCGACTCTGCCTGGTCAATATAACACCAAGATAAACTTAGCAAGAAATGTTCAAAATTACCTTCAACCTTTAAAATGATGGTAAACAGCTTATAACTGAAGACTCCTTTATCCGATTCTTGCAACAACATAAGTAAAAATGACATGCTATCAAATAACAGAGGACTACAAGATACTCAACATGTATCATGATTATTATTTTAGCGTACTATAAGATACTCAAGGTAAAAAAGTTAATCACCTTCAACAACTGAGATGCCATATATATATAGCTGAAACCTGCATTATGAAAAACACCATTGGCTGCACTATGCCATGTATCTCCTTGCCTGGAAAAGAGAGAAAAATTAAAATATGAAACAGAGGATTACAGATGTTGCAATGACACCATGGCCACATAAACACCAGCAACAAAAACAAGGCCATTTTATGAAAATAAGGACTAAAAGCTTCTGTTTGCAGATCCGGAAAATTGGAACAAAATCGTGCAAGAGTTGAACTGGTCTTGCCTGTTCTCTATGTATTAGTTTGTCTTCCAGACTAACAAACCTAATTTTCCTCAACAATTATAAGTGTTATTCCACAAAGATCGTGAAAACACAATGTCATATTTATAGATCCTTCAACGAAGCAATTAAAACCAAACAAACTACGGAGGAGTTGAATATCTTCTTCTTCTTCTTCTTCTTCTTCTTCTTTGTGTTGCAGTAGACAATAAACTTAATGGCCAATAAGTTAATTAACGATAAATGAGAGAAGAAAACAAATCATAAATTCCGATTTGAGAAAGAACGTACACATGACTGGCTCTCCTCGGTGCATCTTTTCATTTTGGGGAAATTTTCAGGGCTTCCACTGTTGGTAGATTCTTCAGATTCTCACATATACAAATAGATAGTTCACTGAAAGCTTCAAGGTTGCCTCATCACTCCAGTAAACCCTCCGGTTCATCAAATTTTTATAAACAACTTCTAAGGACTGTTTACACTTCAAATGGATGCTAGCCCCAAATCTGCAAAAGAGTATCATCAAATTCTGAAGAGACATTACTGTGTGTAGGTTATCTCATAAATAACTCGGATTCTACACACAGTGGTTACAAAGTGAGGAAAGAGAGGTGCCAGATGCATCCAGTGGTAAGATGGAAGCATATAACAAATGTTCCAGATTAATAGATGAAGCAAACAATTTACAAAAGGTTGCCAACCAAATTCTTATTGACAAAAAAAGGAATACTATTAAAGCTTGAGCAGAGGTTAACCTCAATTCACTAATATGAACCTAGATTTAATTAACAAGTAGAATCCTAGAATAATGAATTAATATGGGATTAACAAGTAGAATCCTGTGTTTAAAAAACCAAGTTTATAGCATTGATTCATTTAAGTCTGAGAATTCAAATGTATGTTATATGATCTAGAACTTGTTCACTGATTCATTTTAGCAAAACAGAAAATAAATTAAACTGGAAACTGTAACTGGTGTTTGAAAATTTCAAATGGTAGTACTTTCTCTGTAAGTTTCCACATAAAGAGACCACGGTAATTGAAGCTTTGGAAATATATATATATATATATATATATGAAACACTTAACTGCAGTCAAACGGCAAAAGAAGAAGACAAAAAGGGAAGAAAATGAAAGAGTTTCAAGTGATGACAGTAGGTATGCAAGTGTTAAGGTTTGATATCACTGATAGGGTTTATAATGATTACCGTAATTCTCATCAAATACAGTTACCTTTTTTCCTTCCAGCATTTATCTCCAAAGAAATGAATAAATAGTGATGCAGGGGAATGGGAACTGAACTGAAGTACCTCCACTAAGTTTGCACCTTTTGCGCATCACTTGTTCTTCCAATTGAGTAAGATCCTTCTGAAAACCAACAAACTGTGGCAACTGAGTAATATTAGATGCCATCAGTGAAACAACTAAGCTAAACCCCTGCGCAATATGTATTCGGATAATTCAATATGAAAATAATTTTTAGCGAATGGGAAACAGAAGTACCTGGATGGAAAAAGTTTTCACCTAATGTTTCTCAGCACTTGTTCTTCTGATTCGAGTAAAAGCCTTCTGAAAGTAGGCAAATTATACCAATTGATGAAATGATGATAGATGCCATGAGTAAAGAAACATAGAAAGTATAAAGCTCTGTAAAAACATTGAGAAGAGGCTCACTTTGTGCTTCAATGTGAAAGTTGCAGCTACTCCCCGAAGGCACATTCATGAAAAACATGAACAGTTGAGTACTGAAGAAAGAAAAGTGAGAGAAGGGAATTTAACAAACAATTAATTAATGATTTGATTTGGGATGTGAGAAATCTTGTGCCATTCTGGGCCACTCTCCTTGGCACATCTTTCCGTCAGAAGGGGACATCCACTAATCACTAGCGTGCCTAATTTGGTGAGGCGTTGCATAACTTCAACGGTAGGCAGATACATCAGATTCTTACAGTCCCAAATATTCAGGTAGATAAGAGATGTAAGGTTACTCAACCACTCTGGAAGAGCCTCCATGCTGTCGAAAGAATCTATACGCAAACCTACTAGAGAAGTAAGGTGTTGAATTTGTTGAGGCAGAGACTTGAGCTTAGGCCACCCTATGATATTTAACCATCGGATTTGTGATGGTAGCTCAAAATCAGGGAAAGAATCGAGCTCTTCCCAAAACTCACCGATTGACAAATTTTCCAAACTCGTCAGAGAGCGTAGCCCCCTCGGTAGACTTGTGAGTCCATCACAACCACAAATAGGCACATCATGGAGGGATGTGAGGTTGTCTAAACTGGGAACAGCTTCTAGATTAGTGCAATCCACTATGTACAGCTCCTTAAGAGAGACGGGGTTCTGTAGCGCGTCAACCGGTAAATGTCTCAAATTTTGACAATTTGTAATATGCAATTCCTGAAGAGAAGTGCAATATTTCAACCCACTTGGCCAGCTTGATAATTTCTCACAATTCTGAATCTTCACTATGCGGAGACGGAGTGCATGTAGCCCATCAGGTAAATGGCTAAGCTTATTGCAATCGTCAATATGCATCACCCGAAGATTGTGGTTGTTTTCCAGCATCCCTACTGGCAGACGAGTAAGCTCCGTGGCTCCATGAATTTTGAGGTGAGTGAGAGTTGTTAGTTGAATGCATATATTTTCTATTGCCATGACCTGGTCAATATTACGTATCTCCAACTTCTGGAGAGATGGAAAACGACTTGGAGCATTTCTCAATTCCCTGCAATTCAAAAGTGTCAACTCCTCAAGGCAGGGAAATGCCGCTTCCTTCCATTCAATTAGAGCTGGACAATTATTAAAAACTAACGTTTTCAATGATGGAAACAAAGCCGCACCATAAAACTCAACTCCCACACATTTAAGCTTATCCATATATTCAAATTTAACATGCCTAAGATGACAGATGCCATAAGTAGGCAAATTATACCACTTGATGAAATGATGACAGATGCCATAAGTAAAGCAACATAGAAAGTATAAAGCTCTGCAAAAACACTGAGAAGAGGCTCACTTTGTGCTTCAATGTGAAAGTTGCAACTACTCCCCGAAGGCACATTCATGAAAAACATGAATAGTTGAATATTGTGCTAGTTTGATGAGGCTTTGAGTGAGTCGAATCATCAATTGAAGATTCCGATTCTTTACGAAGGTGAACTCCGTCAACTGTGGTAGAAAAGTGAGAGAAGGTAATTGAACAAACAATTAATTAATGATTTGATTTGATCAGAGTATTAATTACCTCTTATATCTGGGATGTGTGAGAAATCTTGTGCCATTCTGGGCCACTCTCCTTGGCACATCTTTCCGCCAGAAGGGGACATCCACTAATCACTAGCGTGCCTAATTTGGTGAGGCGTTGCATAACTTCAACGGTAGGCAGATACATCAGATTCTTACAATCCCTCTTATCCAAGTAGATAAGAGATGTAAGGTTACCCAACCACTCTGGAAGAGCCTCCATGCTATCGAAAGACTTTATAGCCAAATATTCTAAACAAGTAGTAAAGTGTTGAATTTGTTGAGGAAGAGTCCTGAGCTTAGGCCACCCTGAGATATTTAACCGTCGGATTTGTGATGGTAGCTCAAAATCAGGGAAAGAATCGAGCTCTTCCCAAAACTTACCAATTCTCATCCAAACTCGTCGGGTTTAACACCATGATGTCCAAAGAAATAGAAAGTTGAAGATTTCGATCCTTCACGAAGGTGAAATCCGTCAACTGTGGTAGTTAAACCCGGAAATAGAAAAGTGAGAGAAGGGAATTGAACAAACAATTAATTAATGATTTGATTTGATCAGAGTATTAATTACCTCTTATATGTGGGATGTGAGAAATCTTGTGCCATTCTGGGCCACTCTCCTTGGCACATCTTTCCGCCAGAAGGGGACATCCACTAATCACTAGCGTGCCTAATTTGGTGAGGCGTTGCACAACTTCAACGGTAGGCAGATACATCAGATTCTTACAATCCCTCATCTTCAGGTAGATAAGAGATGTAAGGTTACCCAACCACTTTGGAAGAGCCTCAATGCTGTCGAAAGAATCTATTATCAAAAATTCTAAACAAGTAGTAAAGTGTTGAATTTGTTGAGGCAGAGACTTGAGCTTAGGCCACCCTATGATATATAACAATCGGATTTGTGATTGAAGCTCAAAATCAGGGAAAGAATCGAGCTGTTCCCAAAACTCACCGATTGACAAATATTCCAAACTCGTCAGAGAGCGTAGCCCCGTTGGCAAATATTTTAATTTATGACAATGAAATATTTTTAAATCGGAAAGAGACTGCAACCTGGACGCATCGACATCTGCCATAGAAATCAAATTGTGGCATTTACTCATTGACAAGTACCTAAGAGATGTGCAGGATTGTAGCCCCCTCGGTAGACTTGTGAGTCCATCACAACCACAAATAGACACACGACGGAGGGATGTGAGGTTGTCTAAACTGGGAATAGCTTCTAGATTAGTGCAATCACTTATGGACAGCTCCTCAAGAGAGACGGGGTTCTGCAGCGCGTCAACCGGTAAATGTCTCAAATTTTGACAATTTTCAATACTCAATTTTTGAAGGGAGTTGCAATATTCCAACCCACTCGGCCAGCTCGATAATTTCTCACAATTCTCAATCCACAATTTGCGGAGACTTGGCATGCTCTGGCTCTGGGTGGTAATTGGAATGAACTCTAGACTAGGACAATTCTTTAGAGTAAACTCCTTAACAGAGACGAGGGTCTGTAGCCCATCAACCTGTAAATGCCTCAAATTTTGACAACTTATAATATGCAATTCCTGAAGAGAGGTGCAATATTCCAACCCACTTGGGCAGCTTGATAATTTCTCACAATTCTCAATCCACAATTTGCGGAGACTTGGCATGCTCTGGCTCTGGGTGGTAATTGGAATGAACTCTAGACTAGGACAATTCTTTAGAGTAAACTCCTTAACAGAGACGAGGGTCTGTAGCCCATCAACCTGTAAATGCCTCAAATTTTGACAACTTATAATATGCAATTCCTGAAGAGAGGTGCAATATTCCAACCCACTTGGGCAGCTTGATAATTTCTCACAATTCTCAATCCACAATTTGCGGAGACTTGGCATGCTCTGGCTCTGGGTGGTAATTGGAATGAACTCTAGACTAGGACAATTCTTTAGAGTAAACTCCTTAACAGAGACGAGGGTCTGTAGCCCATCAACCTGTAAATGCCTCAAATTTTGACAACTTATAATATGCAATTCCTGAAGAGAGGTGCAATATTCCAACCCACTTGGGCAGCTTGATAATTTCTCACAATTCTCAATCCACAATTTGCGGAGACTTGGCATGCTCTGGCTCTGGGTGGTAATTGGAATGAACTCTAGACTGGGACAACCAATTAGAGTCAACTCCTTAAGAGAGACAAGGGTCTGTAGCCCATCAACCGGTAAATGCCTCAAATTTTGACAATTTGTAAAATGCAATTCCTGAAGAGAGGTGCAATATTCCAACCCACTCGGGCAACTTGATAATTTCTCACACTTATCAATCGTCAATTTGCGGAGACATGGCATGCTCTGACTCTGGGTGGTAATTGGAATGAACTCTAGACTGGGACAGCCAATTAGAGTCAACTCCTCAAGAGAGACAAGGGTCTGTAGCCCATCAACCGGTAAATGCCACAAATTTTGACAATTTGTAATATGCAATTCCTGAAGAGAAGTGCAATATTCCAACCCACTTGGCCAGCTTGATAATTTCTCACAATTCTGAATCTTCACTATGCGGAGACATGGCATGCCCTGGCTTTGGGTGGTAATTGGAATGAACTCTAGACTAGGACAATTCTCTAGAGTTAACCCCTCAAGAAGATGGAGTACGTGTAGCTCATCAGGTAAATGGCTAAGCTTATTGCAATCGTCAATATGCAGCACCCGAAGATTGTGGTTGTTTTCCAGCATCCCTACTGGCAGACGAGTAAGCTCCGTGGCTCCACGAATTTCGAGGTGAGTGAGAGTTGTTAGTTGACTGCATATATTTTCTATTGCCATGACCTGGTCAATATTACGTATCTCCAACTTCTGGAGAGATGGAAAACGACTTGGAGCATTTCTCAATTCCCTGCAATTCAAAAGTGTCAACTCCTCAAGGCAGGGAAACGCCGCTTCCTTCCATTCAATTAGAGCTGGACAATTATTAAAAACTAACGTTTTCAATGATGGAAACAAAGCCGCACCATAAAACTCAACTCCCACACATTTAAGCTTATCCATATATTCAAATTTAACATGCCTAAGATTTGGCAAATGGCCGAGTGGAGGGACTTCTTCACATTCCTCACAGTGGGATAACCGGATCTCTTTCAAATTGAGTAGACTCATCATCCATGATGCTAATTTAACACCCATGAAGTTGTAAATCTTTAAGATTTCTAACTCACGGTTCGGTTGGAGGCCTTCTAGTACATCAACATCACTCGCCTTGTTGTTTCTCTCCCTGTCATACCCCCATGCTAATGTCAACTTTCGTATATTTGTTTTCCCTGCTAAATTTGATTTCTTCGCTTCGTCTTTGTCTTTCACATGTTCCAAAGATGAGATAGTTAGTTCACCTTTTAATTGGTTTAAGCCACCCAGCTCGTCAATTCCATGATTCCTTTCCTTATCCAAATTAAAGCAACGTAATGTTTGCAGACGAGTCAATCGTCTCATCCCAAATGGAACTTCCCTATGCTTGTCGAAATAAACATGCCTCAAGTTGATCAAATTTTCCATTTCCTTTGGAAACCTTTCAAGCTGTGTATCACACATTCTTAACGTCTGCAGATTGTAAAGCTTGCCAATAGATTTTGGAAGTTCTTCGATTATTGTTCTAGAAACATCCAAATACCTCAACTGTTTCAACCTGCCAATTGAACTTGACAACTCCTCAATTTCAGCATCGTATAAATTCAACACTCGTAAAGAATTAAAAGTTGACAAGCTATTGCTAAGGTCTTCACCATTTGAAAATAGGGACTGCAATTTCCCAACAGATTTTGACACTAGTTCTGCAAGATCATGCACAAGATCGTGCATCTTGCATGTGATAACAACTCCATCTTTATCCATTGTAACATCTTGAAAAAGGGAGTTTTGCAATAGAATATTAAAATATCCATTCCCTATATCTTCCATCTCTTGATTACTTGAAGAGTGGAGCAATCCTTCAGCCATCCAGAGTTGGACCAAGTTCTCCCTTTCAATTTCAAAATCTTTCATAAATATTGAGCAATATGCAAAACAATGTTTTAAAGGTGCTGATTTCAAATTATCAAAACTCAACCTCAAAACAGACATGATTCTATCCTCGCCTTCTGGTAATGCCCATATTTTACTTTCTTGAATTGACAACCATTCATCAGTACTATTTTTAGAACGAAGTATGCCTCCCAAAACCTGTTGATACACATGACTTAGGATATGTATATCTAAATTTACTAATGACAAAAAAGAAGAAGTAAACAATTAGGTAGTTTAATCGAAATTTGACTATAATTATATGGAGCATTTCATTTAGATCCCTATATTACTTGTTTTAACAAACACCTAAAACTCTTGGAATTTTATCTGATAAAAGGAGACTGGATTGGATTTGTAGCTTGGGTTGTATGTTTTGGGCAAAAAGTTTCACTTTTTTTATTTTATTTTATAGAATGATTGGTAGCTATGTTTTTACGATTTTTGGAGTTTGTTTGCTTTTTTTTGTTTTTTTATTTTTTTTTCTTCTAATGAGGTTCTTGATTGGATTGGTAGCTGGCATTGGGGTATTCTTCGTTTTTGTTCGTCTAGATTCATTGAGGGAATTTAAGGTTGGTTGGGCCTAAATAGCTCAAGGTGGTGCCTTGATGGCCGTGGAAGAGAGATGTGTTGGTGGCTCCGGTTGCTGGGTTGGTGGGTTGGTGGCTTTGGGATGACTTGGCTTTAATTTAATTTTTTTCTTTAGTTTTAATCTTATATTTAGGTTTTTACTATTCAAATGACAGGCTTGGCCTTTTACTTTTAGTGTGAGTTAACATCTATTAAAAATAGGGGTGTAAGTGGAATAAATCAAATCTGGGGTGTCTGACCGTAATAATGCCAAACGTCAAGGGGTCTAAGTGAAATTCGCCCATAATTATATTGTTTTTAGAACGCAACATACCTCCCAAAACCTGTTGGTATACATGAGTTAGGATATGTGTACATCTAATTCTACTAATAATCAAAGTAAACAATTAGGTAGTTTAATCAAAATTTGACCATAATTGTAGGGAGCATTTCATTTAAACCCCTTGTTTTGGCATAATTACAGTGAGAGCCCACATGTTTGATTTACTATAGTCACACCCCTTATGTTAATTGTTTTTAACAAAAACTTAAAACTAAATTAATTAAATTAAATTAAATTAAAGGAAAACAAGAAAAGAAGGGAAAAATAAACCCCTTCCCCGTCCCCTCCCATCCTCCATTCTCTCTCTACCTTGAGGATTGGTACTAGCATTGGGGTATTCTTCGTTTTTGTTCGTCTAGATTCATTGAGGAAATTTAAAGTTGGTTGGGGCTAAATTGCCCAATCGAGCTGTTGATGAGGGTGGGTGTGTGCATCGGTGGCCCGTGGAAGAGAGAGGTGTTGGTGGCTCTGGCTGGTGGGTTGGTGGGCTGGTGGCTTTGGGATGACTTGGCTTTATTTTATTTTGGCTTATTATCACAAAACGTCCCTAAGGTTTACGAAACTATCATATTGCATCCTTAATGTTTTTTTTTTTTTGTGGTCATTTGTGGTCCTCAAAGTTAGTATGCACGATCACAAATGGTCCATGCCGCTAGGTTCCGTCAAAAACTTCATTAATTTGCTGACGTGGCATATATGCATATCACAAAACATCATTGAGGTTCACACGCCTATCACAAATGGTCCGTATGAAAATTTTTAATTTTTTAAATTTAAAATTCATAATTTTTTTTAAAAAAATTTATGAATTATAATTATTTTAAAAAATATATTAAATTTTAAATACATGTGACACTATATTATTGTAGATGTTGGCTCCATATATATGCCACATCAACAAACTAATGAAGTTTTTAAAAAATAATTTAAAAATGAAAAAAACTAAAGGTTTAGGGTTCATAAATGGTCCTCAAGATTAAAATCCTTCTATAAATGATTTTTTCATTTATAAATAATTTTAAAAAGAAAACCAAAATTTTATGAATTTTAAATTAAAAAATAAAAAAAATTCATAGGGACCATTTGTAATAAGTGTGTAAACCTCAGGGATATTTTGTGATATATATATATATGCCACGTTAGCAAACTAACAGAGTTTTTGACAGAATCTAACGGCAGGGATCATTTGTGATTGTACATACTAACCTTGAGGACCATAAGTAACACAAAAAAACATTAAGGATGCAATATAATAGTTTCGTAAACCTTAGGGACGTTTTGTGATAATAAATCTTTTATTTTTTTCCTATAATTTTAATCTTAGATTTAGGTGGGTGTATGAGTTAACATCTGTTAAAAATAGGGGTGTAAGTGGAATAAATCGAACCTAGAGGGTCTGACCGTAATAATGCTAAACCTAAGGAGGTCCAAGTGAAATTCGCCCATAATTATAATAATGCAAATATTGCACTGACAAACTTCATACAAATGCCATACTCAACAAAGCTTAAAGACATATTGCTTTATTGATTCACAAGGATCAAAACTTATCCTAATGAAAGTAAAAAAAACAAACGATTTTGTGTGATGTGAGAGTTTGTTATATTAGAGATTAGAGATTTGCTCTTATGTAAATAAATAACAAGAAATTAATGAGAGTTTTATGAGAGAACTAAAAGGAGAGAGATTATTTGTATGGTGGAAGACTTGATTTCCTTTTTAATTATAATTTTTTTCTCCATTAGCGGATTCGTCAGTATCTCCCATGAACATAGCCAAATGTAAGATGAACTATGTAAATCTCATCTTGTGTATATGTATGCTTGCACTTTTAAGGATTGTTGCTTTTGCTAACAAATGGTATCATAACTTTGGTCTGTGAGGAGTAAGCAAAAAATATGTACAGCCTTCAAAAATGAAGGGTGAACTAGTGATTGAAGATTATGGTTGATAAAATTTTGGACGTATTTTTCCATGTCGAGTGTAGGGAAAAGATTGGCAGAGTCTTGGTTCCCATTGGCATGGTGAGGCTAGTGGACAGTGCGAGGGATGGCCAAGAAAAGAGTTTGGTGGGTTTTGAGACACAGCTTTTTTTTTTTCTCTTTTTTTTTTTTTTTCCTTTTCTTGTGCATGTGCTTTCTATCTTTTTTACTTTTTAAATTGCTTTTGCTCTTTTTTTCCTTTTCTTGTGCAAATAAAATCCTTGGGTTGCGTGATTGGTCTGCTTTTCCCATTATTAATTTCTTTTGGTTTGTTTGGATTTATTAAAGTGGATTTTTGTTTTGAAAAAGTGGTGGCAAAGTGGTAATTTAGTTTGGGTTTCCATAATGAAACTTGGGTTGGCCTGCAGTCCGTGTCAAGGTTGTAATTTATATATTTTTTGAGTGATGTTTTGTTTTTGTAAATAGAATTTGGGGTTTTTAATCGAATTTCTATATGGGTGGGTTTTGTACTATTTCAGGCTCCGCTATTGGGCTTGAAAGTCAGGCTCCCTACAAGTAGGGGCAAAGTGAAAATGTAAAAGGTTTTGAGTAATGCTACACTTACTACATTTTTATTTAACATTTCTATACCACATGATGTGGTATGTCCATATTATATGTCACATCAATTAAATCAATAAAATGTATTTTAATTAAGACAATTAAGGAAAAAATATTACTGAAATAAATTATAAAAGAAAAGAAAATATTAAATAATTTTAATTGATGTGGCTGTCCACCTTAGCTGCCACATAAGATGGTATAAGGATGTGGTATACAAATGTGGTAAGAGTAGCATTATTCATGTCCAACTAATATTACCAAACTTAACGGAGCAGACGAATTACATGCAAATAATATGGGGAATATAATGCGATTCAAAATCAATTATAATGATGTGGGGAAAGTAGTTCTTAGTTTAAAAATCAATTATAATGAGATTCAAAATAGTACATACCTTTGCCACTAGTGGTACACCTGCGCACTTTTTTGCAATTTGCTTTCCAATTGTCTCCAGATCTGCACTTATAGGAGCATTATCATCAGGAAATGCTCTATTCTTCAATATGGACCAACATTTATCTTCTTGTAGCAAACCCAACGTACGCCTAAGATAAGGATTTGTTTCCGTAATTGATGCAACATTTGCACTGCGGGTGGTGACAATCACGGTGCTTCCTTGGGAACTAAGTTTTGACAAACAATTCATCAAATTGTTCCATTTTGTACGATCTTCGTTCCAAACGTCATCGAGTATAAGAATATATCTCTTTCCTGCCAACGCTTCGTGAAGGTGTTTAAGCAATGCCTCTTGTCTTTCTATCTTGGCATTTGTGGGGTTAAGTATTTCTAAGATACTTCTTAAAATCGAATTGACGTCAAAATCGTTAGATACACACACCCATATTCTTTTGTCAAATGATTTATCTATAGCCAGCTCGTTGAACACTTTTTTAGCCAAGGTTGTCTTTCCGAGGCCCGGCATTCCTACAATGGGCATAACAGAAAGATTTTCCTGATTGTTGGAGTTGATCAAGGTCTTAACTATATCGGACAACAGCTCCTCCCTTCCAAAAAACTTTTCATCCGTATCAAAGCTTGACACAGTTTCTCTGTTCACCATAACTTGGGGGGTTGCATCTTTTGGTTTTGCAACCAGTCCAATCAAAGATGCCTCACTCTTGAGATCCGCCAAACGTTGGTTGATGTTCTTAATTTTACGTGCCATTTTAAGGCGAAAGGCAAGGGGATTGGAGATTGAAAAGAAGTTGAGTACCTTTTTCTTCATGTGGTTTTGCAGCTCTAGTTTACGTCGAAGAACTTCATACTGGAATTCATCCAGCACATCATCAGCATCTTGTGCTATGTTTTTAAGTTTTTCCACCCAAGCTTTGACGGTGTGGCCCCGATCTGTTGGTTGCTCAGCAGCATCACGTAAGATGTTTTGCATGAGGGATAATGAATCCCCGAGCCTGGCCAGTTCTCCTTTGAATCCCCAAGCAAGACTGACTTGTTCAGTGGCAAGTGCAGCTACCTTGGTCAGTATTCCCTCGGCAGCAAAAGTAAGCACAAACTCAGCGGCCATATTTCCCCTTTGATATGTACGCTCAAGACAAATAAAGAGAGGAATGCTTATTTAATTAAGGAAACTGAAAGACGCATATAGTTTGTTGTCTCTGCTATGAACGAATTTGTAGAGGCAGAAGGAATTTAGGTTTACCTAAAGAACACTCTACTTAACGTATTTAGAAGGTTAAGAATTTCAGCTTTCAACTTTAACAAGACAGAGATGAGCACCAAGCTGTGAAGCAAAGGATAGCCTCAATCCCACAGATGCTTCGGCTTTTACACGAGAAAATCAGATTCCTCAATCAAATGAATAAGAGAATACATAGTGGCCTTTTCTTTTTTAAAAACTAGGGTGACAGTTGGAAGATTTCGGAAATGTAACGAACAAGCAAGGCTTATTGAGAATCTTAGTTTCAGAAATCAACGGCTACAATCTTGCCTCCTAAGCACATCACCATCGTTATGTTTTGCACATGACCCTCTAAGGTCCTGTTTATACCTTGGGTTACAATTAGACCAAAGTAAGAAACTAAACCCCAAAGAAATAGACAAAACACTACCCAATGTAATAGGAAATCCGATGACTCGGTTAGCAACCCGATACAACTTTCTTCTGAACTCTCTCTGTACATGTACTTTCTCTTCCGTAATAGTGACCCCAAAATTTTTCTTGTATTTTGTTCACTCTTGTGCTTTAGACTACTCTATGTTTCAGCTGAGTTCGCTTGTTGCAGTCCATGGGTTCAGTTTAAACTGTAGATGTTAATGCTTTTTAATAAATTCATGTTACATCTGATGTGTCAATGCAAAAGCACAGTAAGGAATTTATCACATTTAGCTCTCTAGTCCGACAGCACAAACCAAACGCAAGAAAAGTAATAGAAATGAAAACTCAAGCAAACACATAGAAATAAGTACCATATTTAAGCAGTTCACCCAAAATTGGCATCTACGGGCAATGCTAATGATAATTCACTTAATCAAAAGAGTACACGAATATGACAAAAAAGAACAAATAGTTTCTTCTGCAGTGGAACTAAATTAATCTCTCCGCTCATCCCCTTTCAATTCCTAACATTTAGCTAAATTCCGAGTTATTTTCCTCCACCCAAATAGAGGGTAAAGAACACTGCTTAAAGAGCACTTTACTTATTTAGAAGGTTAAGAATTTCAGCTTTCAACTTTAACAAGACAGAGATCAGCACCAAACCAAGCTGTAAAGAAAAGAATGGATCTTACTTTTTCTTTGGGATAAATCATACACATTATTAGGATAGCCTCATCCCAGGGGGGGGAAGTCCATTCACTTCCAGGATAGCCTCATCTCAACTTGTACATGAGAAAATCATATTCCCTTACATGAAACAGAGAATACGTATTACGTACTGAGGAAACTTTGGCCTTTTGGTTTTTGTTTTTAAAACTAGGGTGACAGTTGGAAGATTTGGGAAAATCAGAATAACTGAGAGGGAGGTAACGAACAACCCAGGCTTATTGAGAGGCTTACTTTTAGAAATCAACAACCACAATCTTGCTTCCTCAGCACAGCACAATCGTTATGTTTTCCACACTACCCTCTAAAGTCCTATTTATAACTTAGGTTACAATTCCACTGAAGTAATAAGAAAATAAAATCCCAAAACACTACCATATGTAAATAGGAAATCCAATGACTTGGTGAGCAAGTTAGCAACCTAACTGCAACTTTCTCCGGAACTGTCTCTGTACATGTATCTCTCTCTTCCGTTGTTTCTGAATAGCAACCCCCAAATCTTACTTCTACTGAGATGAGGGAGATATCTGTCTCTCTATTTTTTTCACTCTTGTGTTTTAGACTGCTCTTTGTTTCAGCTGAGTTCACTTTGCAGTTCATGGGTTCACTCGAATTGAAACAACATACAGCTCATTGTGAGAGACAGTCTGTAGAAGTCAACGTTTTTTTTAATAAAAGCACGCTTATGCTTTTCTCATTCCAACTCATTTGCTTATATTTGCTTGAAATTAACTACTATATCCAAGAAATCAACTGATTAATAATGCAAAGCGCAAACCGATGAGGAACAAAGATCAACGAACAGAATAACTCTTCTCTCTCAAAGTACCTTTGTTATTACAAGAAAGGTTTTCAAATCAAACTCCAATGCAACCAAATGGAGACTAACAGTTATATAAAAATAGAATATGAAACTAGTAATGAAATTGACTACAAAGATTGGAATATCCCCAAAGTCCCTAGTCAAGAAATTTACAAGAAAAAAATGGTCACTCTCAAGTTTCAAAAGTACAACCCATGTGAAAACAATCGAACAAGTCTATGCCTTAAGCAAAGAACATGAAACATGTCAATTGTTAAACCTAAAGTCAATAAAGAAACATAAGAGTGATGGAAGCAATTTCCTTCACATCGGCCTTGTCCAAGTTGCAGTCAAACCCCTTACCGGATTAGGACTTAATACCTTCATTTTACTTCGCCTACGTGATGCCAGATTTACCAACTTTAGTGATAGTACCCTAGGAATAATGGAGTCAAGTCTGTTTAATGGCCCAATTCACTTTGATTGTTACCCAGATTTTACAGTAAGCCTTAGTGATCCTCTATATTGAAAACTCTAACATTAAATATTAAAACTTCAGGGTGTAAAGTCTTACCAGGTACCCAATCTTTAGCTTTAGTCTATAAAATATATTATAAAGTCAGAGGAACCAATATGAATTTCCAAGCCCTTAACAAAAGTCCAAAAGACCAAACCTTGCTCCTTCAAAGTAGTAAAGCTGATGCTAATATAAGAGTTCCCCATACAATCAAATGGTCAAAAGTCACTCTACCTCTAGATTGGACACTAACCATAGAAAACCAACCTACTCCCATTCAACATAGTTTAAATAATTTAGATTACATCCAACAATACTTAGATGGCACAGTTAAAATCAATTTTGGAAATCAACCCCCTAAAAAGTCTTCAGTCCAACTATACCAACTCCCAACACCTAGTCAGTCCTTAAGACATACGCCTGCTTGACATTCCTTTGCAGCTTCCTCCTCTACTCTAGAATGAGACCTAGAGTTAGAAAAAAACTTTAATTGATTTAAAATTAGAATTTTTAAGAAAAACTTCCCAAGTCAACCATCTGTGTTATGGTAAGAAACGAGTTAAAGAAGATGATAAATCAGATTCTCCAGATTCCCCCACACAAACTAATTTTGAAGCTAAAACCATCCCTGTAGATAGCCAGTTACGAACCCTCAATAAAGAATTCAAAATTGATTGGAAAATCTTAGACAGTCATTTAAATGCCCCAGAAAATCTAGTCAGAAGAAATTATTATCACACAGTCTATGCAGATAAAGAACAAAGACAACAAATCTTTAATAAGTGGAAATTTTTTATGAAAAGCACTTAGTAGAAATTTCTACCTTGATTTTGTTGAAAGTCACTACATGCCCAGAGAGTTAAAAACTTTAACACAAGAAAAATGGAAAAGAGAAGATAACACTGAAGTCATAGCCAGTCACCCCTCGGTAGAAACAATAATTATTGGTCATAAAAATACTAAGATCACAGCCAGCCCCTTTAAAATTCCTAAACAAAATGATAAAAAAATAGTTGAGCAAAATAATTATACAAACCAGAGTCTAATAGTCATTGGGAAACAATTAGATAAGATCGATAGAAACGAAAATTGACAAAATAGTTCCCCAACAAATGTCCCTCAAGTCTCTGAAAGAGAACCTCTAGTCAAATTCCAAGACTTTAAAGTCAAGCCCCACCTTTAAGACAAAGCCCACAATGAAAAAAAAATAGAAGAAATGCTTGAACAACTAACACCAGTTAAAGAAAAACATGAGCCCTCTACTCTCAAAGTCCTTGAATCCTCTATTCTAGTCAATTCCTCTGACAATGAGTCCATAACTAATAATGAAACAGATTTCAGTACTATATCATAAATTGAAAATACCTTTAAAAATTTGGAAATAGATAGTGATTTGAAGCTTAATAGATTAAGAAACAAAGTTAATCCTACCAGTCTAACAAAAAATTAGTACCCCAAATCAACTCCTCCTGACGTCCAGTTTGAAGAAAGAAATTCCCAGAGTCAATTCTCATTTTCCTCAGATAAATTATACGAATGGAACATTGATGATGGCCTTTTTGAACAAGAAATCCTAAATAAACTCCAACATATGTCAATGGTAGCCAACAGTTCCATAACCAATCACAACTTCAGAGAGTCAAAAATCATTCCTCTTCTAGAAACAAAATTCACCAGAACCTTACGTTCTTGGTGGGAAAAACATTTAACTGAAGAGTCAAAACGACAAATCATACACGTAGTAAAACTAAATGAAGGTGGTCACCCTATTTTTGATGAACGTTTAGGTACAGGAATAGAAGACGGAGTCAATACCTTATTATACACTATTATTGAACATTTCATTGGAACACCTAGTAACACAACAGCTAGAATTCATGATCACCTTAAGTGATTTCAGATGGTATAAAGATGTCTTCATTTCTAGAGTCATCCTTAGAGACAATAGTAATAAGCCTTTTTGGAAAGAAAAATTTATTAATGGTCTTCCCAATCTGTTTGCCCATAAAATACGCACAGTCTTAAGTAATTATCAAGGCCATATATATTTTGATAGTTTAACTTATGGAAATATTATTAGTACAATTAATCTGTCCTTGTCTAGACATTTCATATTGTATTCATTGAGTCATTTCACAAATTGAAGCAGTGGAAGCAGTACTAAATTTCAAATGATAAGCTGGGGAGCTTTCCAAGTCAGTGCTAGTTTTTAACAGTAAGGGTTGTAAGATTCTTGCTGAGGTGGGTCGGAGCAGTGCTTCTTTTGTGTTGAAAGGGCTGTGGAGCAACACCTATTGATTGTATCAAGAACTCGTCTTCAGTGATATACCCTTTATTGAGTAACTTGATAGCCTAAAATTGAAACTGTTTTAAGTCTAATAATTTCCTACTTGATATTATTGTTCTGCATATAATGTAATAAGTACAAAAGATTGGGGGAGGGAGGATTTACACAAATATTCACATGGTGCTTGGGGGTTTCAAACCTCTGTTCACATGAGTGGAGGTGGAATGGGCTTAACCAACTGAGCTATACCCAAAAGCACCCACTTTGTCATTCCTCACATATAAAAACCCAACTGGCGAATTTCATTACCACCCCAAATCCATTGAAGGCACTTATCTTTCTAAGAACATCCCTTACAGACTTTTAACTGTATGTATTAAGTGAAATCACCCGCTCAACTTACCTTCATCAGAGTGACAAAGCTCATCTCTGTCCAATTAAAACATACTACATCTAATTATTTCAAATACATTCAATCTAATGTGGCTCTTTTTTTTTAAGCAGTGTAGCATTGTTGTCAAATTCAAGTTGTTTCTTTCGAAGTTCTCTATCCAAATGGAGCCTAATTCTTCCCATTAAAAAAAAAATTCCACTCCATCCACTTCGCCTTAAAATCTCTAGTTGTTTCCTTCCATCGAAAAATCTCCAACCACGTCATTAACCTTAACCATTCCAAGCACTTGGAAGCACCCTCACCAAGTTGCATTGTGGAAGGTCAAAGCAGAATCATTCTGCAACCATCTTGCTTTCTGTTTCGATGCATTGTTTAGGCTCTGCTTGGTTTCATTTTCAAAGTTACTTTCTGTTGTTTCCTTCCAAGTTATGATTCTGATTGAAGTTAACTTCCTTGTCACAAGGCATTATTCAAGGGTCCTTAACACTAATGTCGCACTGACAACGATCACATACAAAAAATTCCACATGATTAAACCTCACTCTCAAAGCAAAACAAAACATAACAAAGCAAATTTTAACACTCAAAATGATCACTTCAACTGCATAACCCATTAGACCTTGTTACCATAACAGATGAAGAACTAGTGTGGAAAGACCTCATAGCTCCGCTGTGGTACCTTTCTGATGATGGCCCTTATGAGATCAAAGTAGAGGGGCAGCTGTGCAAGAGCGAAAAAGGTGACCGGCAAGCAAGTTGCTGCATACAATGGATATGCCACATATCTCAGTTGATGTTTGTCTAGTAAAAAAAACCCCTTGCGCAACCAAATTTTGCGCGACGAAAAACTATTCGTCGCTCAAAGTCACTTTGCGTGACGAAACATGAAACTTCGTCGCTCAAAGTCTTGCGCGACCAAATTTTGCGCGACGAAAAATAATTCGTTGCGCAAAGTCACTTCGCGCGACAAACTTTTGCGCGACGACAATACATCGTCGCTTAAAGTCTTGAGCGACCAATTTTGAGTGACGAAAAATAATTCGTCGCTCAAAGTGACTTTGCGCGACGAAATGTAAACTTCGTCGCGCAAAGTCCTTATAAAAATAAATAAATTAAAAAAATTATTTTTAAAAATCTTTGCATGACGTAATCCAAACATTTTGTCACCTAAACCAATTTATTTTTGTTTTTTATTTTGTATGCATAACGCTTAAGAAATTAAACGGTATATATATTTATTAAGTAACTTTAAATTTATTATTTTAGATCGAATCGGATTTTTATTAGAAAAATATATTCTTGTTGTTCAGACTGGGTTTTTTTTAGAAAATATATATTTTAAATTGACGATCGAATTATTTCATTGTATTCATATCGGGTCAAGGAGTGTAGCAGTAAACAATCATCAAAATCGGAGTTAAAATAACCGTTAAATCTTGATTTTTCATTATAACCGTCGAAAAGTTTTGTCCCCTTACTTGATCTCTGAATGTTTATTTTTTCCGATTTTTGGCGTATATGATCTCGAAGTATAAACAAACAAGTTTGACAGTTGGATCGTTGAAACTAGTTTTTTTGAATGCATATGCCATCAAAAAAATATATTCACTAACAATTAAGAGTTTATTTATACTTTCGTTAAATATAACATAAGATTTTGTGGCATCCACTAGTGTAAATATTTTAAATTGAAGATCAAATTCAGTCATTGTATTCATATAGGGTCAAGGAGTGTAGCTATAAAAAATAATCAAAATCGGAGTTAAAATAACCATTAAATCATGATTTTTCATTTATAACCATTGAAAAGTTTTGTCCCGTTACTTGATCAATGAATGTTTATTTTTTCCGATTTTTGGCGTATATGATCTCGAAGTATAAACAAACAAGTTTGACGGTTGGATCGTTGAAACTAGTTTCGTAGAATGTGTATGCCATCAAAACAATATATTCACTAACAATTAAGAGTTTATTTATATTTTCAGTGTAAATATTTTAAATTGAAGATCAAATTCAGTCATTGTATTCATATAGAATCAAGGAGTGTAGCTGTATAAAAATCATCAAAATCGGAGTTAAAATAACCATTAAATCATGATTTTTCATTTATAACCGTAAAAAAGTTTTGTCCCATTACTTGATCTATGAATGTTTATTTTTTCTGATTTTTGGCATATATGATCTTGAAGTATAAACAAACAAGTCTGACGGTTGGATCGTTGAAACTAGTTTTTTTGAATGCATATGCCATCAAAACAATATATTCACTTACAATTAAGAGTTTATTTATACTTTCGTTAAATATAACATAAGATTTTGTGGTATCCACTAGTGCAAATGTTTTAAATTAAAGATCAAATTCAGTCATTGTATTCATATAGGGTCAAGGAGTGTAACTGTAAAAAAATCAGCAAAATCGAATTTAAAATAACCGTTAAATCGTGATTTTTTATTTATAACTATCGAAAAGTTTTGTCCGTTACTAGATCTCTGAATGTTCGTTTTTTTGAGATTTTTGGGGTATACGATCTTGAAGTATATACAAACAAGTCTTATGGTTAGATCGTTGAAGTGTGTGTGTGTGTGTGTCTATATATATAATTATTTATTTATTTATTTATTTATTAAGTAGCTTTAAATTTATTTATTTTGTACGTATAACACTTAAGAAATTGAATAATATATACATTTATTAAGTAGCTTTCACCTTAATTATATTTTAAATCATAAAATAACATTTTTTTATTTTTTATTATTCATAACAATCATTTTTATAAATATTGTGCTACAAACCAATTTTTCGTCTCTCAAAAGTTTGCGCGACCAACAGTTCGTCGTGCAAAACTCAAAAAATTTGGGCAAGTACCAAAAATGGGACGCGGGTTTTTAAAATTAAAAAAAAAAACTTTAGACCTTGCGCGACCAATATTTTTTGTCCTCAAAACTTTGCGCGACCAATATATATTTTTTGTCGCGCAAAAATTTGGGCGGGTACCAAAAATGGGATGCGGGAATTTTTTTTATATAATTGTTTTTAGACGTTGCACGACCAATATGTATTTTTCGCGCAAAAATTTAAAAATTTAGGCGGGTACCAAAAATGGGATGCGGGAATTTTTTTAAAAAAATAATTTTTTTAGACTTTGCGCGACCAATATTCCTATATTCGTCGCGCAAAACTTTGCGAGACCAATATGTTTCGTCGCGCAAAACTTTGCGCGACCAATATATATTTTTCGTCGCGCAATAATTTGGGCGGGTACCAAAAATGGGACGCGGGAATTTTTTTTATATAATTGTTTTAGACTTTGCGCGACCAATATGTATTTTTCGTCGCACAAAAATTTAAAAATTTTGGCGGGTACCAAAAATGGGATGCGGGAATTTTTTTTTTCAAAAAATAATTTTTAGACTTTGCGCGACCAATATTCCTATATTCGTCGCGCAAAACTTTGCGAGACCAATATGTTTCGTCGCGCAAAACTTTGCGCGACCAACAGTATTTTCGTCGCGCAAAGTGATACGATTTTAAAAACCGAAATAACTCCTCCACCATTTTCTCAATTTCTTTCTCTACTCTTACCTCTCCTCTCTCTTTCCCTCTCCCCAAATCCCATCCTTTCTCTCACACTCACTCCTCTCACTTAATCTCTCATCTCTCTCTTCACTATCTCTCACTCTTACTCACTCTCTCATCTATCTTTTCATTGTCTCTCAATCTCTCATCTCTCTATCACTATCTTATCTAATTCTCTCACACTCACTTCTCCCTCTCATTCTCACTCACTCTCAATCTTGCCAAAAGGTATATTCTCTCCAAATTTAAAATTTTTTTCATTAATATGTGTTTTTAGAGTTAGTTTTGAGTTTGTGTGGGGTTTGGGGTTGAGTAAAGGGGAGAGATTGGAGTTTGGGTTGAATTTGTGGCATAACAATTTTAGGGGAGATTATGCATTCTTTTTGTTGTTGTTGTTGTTATTTGATCATATTTATTTTTGTGTAGGTAATCATCGAGACTTTGATGGCTAAAGTTGAGGATTAGGAAGCTATCAAAATATATCATCCACTACTACCACCACAATACGCTTGTATTAGGAATTTATTATTGTACTTTGTTAATTTATGTGTACATTTTAAATATTATATATATATTTATTGGATAATTTGATCACTATTTTGAATATGTAATTTTATTTTGAATATGTCAATTTAAATTAAAGTAATTAAGAAAAATCTTACAATTAAATTAAACTTTAAAAAGCAAAAATTCGAAAAGATTAATATAATTAAATTAATATCAATTTAAATTAAAGTGATTTAAAAACAATCATACAATTAAATTACATTTAAAAAGTAAAAAGTAAAAACTCTAAAAATGTGGGGGGGCACCAAAAACGGGACTCGGGAATTTTTTATTTTTTATAAATTTTTTGGAGACTTTGCGCGACCAATGTTTTTTGTCGCGCAAAACTTTGCGCGACCAATGTATTTCGTCGCGCAAACATTTACGCGACCAATGTATTTCGTCGCACAAAGTTTTGCGCGACCAATATTTTTTCGTCACGCAATGTTACTTTGCGCGACCATTATTCTTTCGTCGCGCAAAGTCACTTTGAGCGACCAATGAAAAAACTTGGTCGCGCAAAGTCTTTCTTCAAGATCTTTGCGCGACGGATTCTGCGCGACGAAGTTTCTGTCGCGTTAAAATTTGTGCGACTACAATGTATTTTGCGCGACGAAATTCTCTTCGTCGCGCAAAGTGTAAAATGTAGTAGTGTGAGGACAAAGATATGCCCTGTGCAGAATGAGACTAACATGGAAGCTATTGATGCGAAAAGTGATGTTAGACCCAGCAAAAGTTTCCGAGGCAAGTCCATTGAAAAATCTCTTTGTTCGTATCTAGAAGTGAGAATTGAAAGAAAGAAGACCAGGGAAGTTACTGAGAAGCAGAGAGCAGTCAGTGATGAGATGGTGAAGGCACCGAATGCTGACTCATCTTTAAGAATTGGTTCACCTGTATTCTCATTAAGTCCACCTGGTACAGTTGCTGATGTTGCGAATGCAACCGTTGCAATGAGAGCTGCAACCACAGAGCACGACTCCGAGGTTTTAGTTAGCCATTTGCTGCCTTCTTTTATAAGATTTTGGTGTGTATTTATGAAGATCTCCTTTGGGGTCTGGCCTTTTTTGTTGTAGCGAACAAAGAAACCATGTGGCATTGAGCTTTTGACAAACTGCGCATCCAGTCAACATAACAGTAACTCTTAGAAGATTATGTTCAAACATGTAAACATGGGGTTGCCTGTTCTCAACTGCTAACAGTACGACATTCTTGTTATCAGAGTCCACATCCTGGATGGCCACTGGGAACTTGTCTAGGATTGTTCTTACCATTTCTGTCACTCCCATCTTTGCTGCAATTAATAGTGGTGTCTGCTTTTTATCTGCTTCACAATTTCCGTTCTTCTTATATCCCAACGGTTTGTTGTCCTTCCTCTCTTTACCGTTGTTGAGTCCAAGTTCATAATCATGTGCTGCAGGTTTTCAAAGCCATGTTTGAAGGTGAAAAACTTGTAAAAGATAACACAATATTTCATAGTTATTTTCATACTAATTACCCATCCCAGTTGCCTACAAGTAGGCTACTGTCCATCTCCAATTAAATTTCTGTTCTGTTTTTCAATACAGCACAAACATTTCGGTTAAAATAAATGACTTCAATGGTATTTAGGAATACCTGATTTCTTCCCTTTAACCTTCCCACTTTTGTTAATGTCAATGAAGCATGCAGTACACAGAAGATGAGTAACTACCAGGCCAAAATAAAAGAGAGGTGTAATTTGTTTACCTGGTTGATTCTGATCACTCTCTATCTGATACTTGTTTTGGTTTGAGGACGACAGATTTGTTTCAACATTTTTATTTCCACCTTTAGATGGTACATGATCAGCTGTTGAAGACGGGGCTTGGTCTAACAAGATAGGATTAGGAACATCACATTCTTCTTTATCTTTGTTTGGTTGATGGGGATTTTGTCCAGTATTTTGATACTTGTATAAAGAAGTATGCTGAACCAGTTCATTCATGACCTGATTAGCCCATATATGTCGCTCTTTCCTTTCTTGGATTTTCTTTATCTTCCAAATGCCTACATGTCATTCAACAAAAGAACATTAGGAGATGAGGCAACTGTCGTCCATGAGAATTAAATTTTTTCGCTTAGAAGGGTTCTTGGATGGGGAAGTGATGTGGTTTTAAACAGGTTTGCATGTCTAGCTAGATGATCGGGGCCATGAATTAAGTTTGGTACTGACCAATTCCCAGAACAATTAGCATGGCCTTCATCATAAGCTTGAAGAATAGAACTAGTGAGGCGTAATTGGGCGGATACGAATAATTTCTTCTCCCCTGTTCATGTGGTTGGTTTGTACCTGCAAAGAGGCAGAAAAAATAATGCTAAAGTCAAGTCTACTCAGAACAATTGAGATGCCTAAAATGTCATCAGAGGATGAAATAAAAAATTTGAACAGTAATCCCCTATATTCATAGGCACCTTTTGATTCCGACTTCTTCACTGACGAAGGTAATCCTGAAATGCCTCCAGCTGCAGTGGCTCCAATCAGAAATATATCACATTTGACTTGAGTTTTAAATCCAAACAAACAGGTCTTTTACATTTAGTAAATTTAATGTTAGTCTTTGTCATGAAGGTTATTTATCTCTCTTTTTTTTCTCCTTTTTTTTTTGACTTCTTTTAGTTGTAGGGAATTTTACCATCAGTTGATCTTGAACTCTTTGCATCTGATACTTCTTTTGATTGTAATCTCATTGCAGAAGAGGATGCTTCTGGACTGGCCTCTGCAATAGTTGGACTATTTAATCAACTGAATCTTTAACTTATCATCTTCAAACTTCAACTGTAATGTACAAACTGTTCAACTTCATTATCAGGTTGGTTTTTCTTTCTTTCATGTTAAAAATTAATTTACTTATTTTTTTATAGGGAACGTCGCTAACGCAAGACTCAGTGATTAATTTATCACCTGCAGAAAAAATTGTGTCTTCCACAAGGGAATCTGATAAGTGATATTGCAACTAAATATTTCCCATAACAGGTTAAGAGGATTACTTATCACTGAGCTGCTCCGTTGTTGGGGATTCTCTTCATCATCAGCAGCATTTTTGCCATTTTTATTTCCTCCATTAGCTCGAAGGAGTGAGCAAAGCATCCAATTCTGGTTTCCCCGTGTGTTTGCTGGAAATCAAGAAACTAAATTAGACTTGTTGATGCGAAAAAGTGGTTTGACACGTGGCTCGCCCAACTTAGTGATATTATGTCTTCGGAAGGGAGTTAGTCTTCGGAAGATTAAGTTCCTGCAAAAAGGGCACATTCGGTAAGACCTTGGGGTACCGGTGCGGTACCGGCCGAAGGCTCTCCGATGCTTAAGTAAGGACGGATTTAGTAAATGTCAGATTACAGATCAAGCGGTAGCGTACCGTTGGTTTTTCTGTCCCCCTCTTTTGGGAATAGGAGTCTCCTTATATAGGCCTTGGGAGGCGTGCATTATGTTCATATTTCCAATGTGGGACTGTAGGAGCTGGTTGTGAGCATGACACGTGTCCTAGGGCAAAAACATCAAGATGTATAGCATTCGGTAGGGGACCTGCCGAAGGGCATGTAGTGACAAATGTCGATTCCGCCCACGTGTCCACGGGTCATAGGTCGTTAATATTCGGTATAAACAGTAGTCCCCCAAGTTCTCTTCCGAAGGTTCTTCGGAAGGGAATTTGGTTCTCAGCTGATGGTTCGCAGATACCCTGCCGTTCGGCAAGTTCGTTTGGGAGAGGCTCCCCTGAGACCCGAAGGGTCGCCGATGCTGAAAGGGGTGAAGGCAGAGACGCTTCGTTTTCTGCGCCTGGCGTGCAGAGACGCTTCGTCTTCTGCACCTGGCGTGCAGAGACGCTTCCTCTTTTGTACCCGGCGTGCAGCCTACGTCACCATTCATTGGGCGACACGTGGCTAGCGAAGTGACGCCTGACGACATCATTTATGAGCCGTTTCGCTTCCCGAGGTATACCGTTGCAGCCATCTTCCTATAAATTGAGGCTGCTCCAGGCGTAAAACTCACTTTGCATTTTAGAGTTGACGCGAGAGCTCTGCATAGGCGATTACCGAAGGGTGTAAACGGCAATCGAGGCGATTTTCAAAGGAGTTATCGGCAATCAAGGCGATTCCCGAAGCGTTTGAACGGCAACCAAGACTTCCCATAATACTCGAGGTAAGATACCGTTCGGTACCCTCATAATACTTTCTTGTATTTCCGTGCGTGCTTTCGTAGTGTAGGCTTAGCCGATTGTCTATAGGGTCCTCCTTCGGTAGTCTAGTGAACTATAGGTAGTGGCGTAGACATCGGTAGGGTAGTTCATTACACGACCACCTTAGCCTTCGTTTCCTTTCCTTTTTGTAGATGTCTGCTAGCGAGTCTTCCTTGGGCAGTGAGCCCAATGCGTTCGATGAGGAGTTGTCATCGGGCTGGGACACATCTAGTTTGGCTGTGAGCCTCGACGCCGAGGGTCAAGAGGACACCGATGTGGAAATCGTCGGTGAGGAGGTGAACTCCGTTCCTACTCATGGCGTCGGCAAGGGGCTGATGACGGGGCAGCCACTTCCCCTGGCCGCAGTTTATAAAGACGGTACCCGATTCGGTACCTTCGAGCATCAGCCGGAGGCCTCCACTTCCGGTCGTGATGAGGCTATTGCCGGTCCCTCTCGGTCGAGGGTGACGATCGTCCACCGGGAGCGGTCAAGGATACCGGTAGGCGTACCGAAGAGGGTCCTGTTCGGGGTTGATTACCTGGAGCCGAACAAGCTTACCGAACGGGAGCTTCAAAAGATTAGGGCCGAATACCGCATTCCTGACTCGGTGAAGATGAGGATCCCTAGTCCGACCGAGTCCCTCAGCGACCCAGGAGATGGCGAAGTCGCCTTCTTCACCGACATGCTGGTGCAGGGGGTCAGGTTGCCGTTGCAGCCTGCCGTTCAGAAGCTACTCACCCAGATTGGGTATGCCCCGGGCCAATATAACCCCAACTTCTGGGTGGCCCTGATGGGGGTGATAACGGCTTTCGGGATTGCCGGGGAGGGGGAGCCTTCCTACGAGCAATTTTCCTACCTCTACAGCATCACCAAGTCTAAGAGTGCCGATCATGGTGGCTGGGTTCAGGCGAACTACCTGAAGGCTTTCGAGCGGGGTCATTTCGTCAGCTCGGTGCCGACTTCCCAGAAGTCGTGGAGGAATCGGCGGGTGCTACTCTCAGGTGATTGGGAATCGCCATCGGGAGTACGCCCGCAGTTCCCAGTACCCACGACTTTCCAAATCGCCGGTAGGTTTCCTAGTTGTCGATCGGTAGGCTGTCTTTCTTTTTTTCTTTTTATATTTGCTTACTGATTCTTTCTTCGGACAGGCAAACTTAAGCAGCCGACCCCTACACAAGGCGAGATTCGGCAGATCGACAAGGTGAGGCTGAAAGTCCCTGCTGCCGAGCGAGTGTATCCGTGCTTCCTCTTCACCAATAATCTTATCAGAGCCAGGCTCATCGACCCTGCTGAGAGTAAGTATACTTGTTGCGCTTTCCTTCCTCTTCTTCTTTTTTGTTGTGCATGCCGACTGACTGATTGTTTGACCAGTGACGGACGCAAGGAAAGCTGCCGAAGCAAAGAAAATGAACGAGTCCTCCAGGAGGCGGCTCATGATGGGCCTGGAGGGCAAGAAAAAGAAGAGACAGCCCGAGGCGCCTTCCGTTCGGCCGTCCACGGATCCCGAGGACGTGACCCTGGCGGAGCGGCTGCGGCAGCTGGGCGCCGAGCCCGTTGCCTGGCCCTCTGCCGAAGTCTCCGCGCCGAGGTAGTCGGATGCCGAGGCCGCTGCCTCAAGAGCAGCCGGTAAGCGGCCGGTGACGGTGGACTTGGAGGCTTCGCCAGCTTCCAAACGGAGCTGTCCGTCGGAGGCTTCAAGGGCCGTTTTCGCGACGGAGGACGACGACGGTCCTACCGAGGCCGTCACCATCGCCTGCCCGTCGAAGACGGTCCAATTCGTCAACCACATGATCCTCGGATCGCAGATGGAGCTGCCGGAGGTTGACGAACTGCCGAAGAAGCTACTTCGGGAGCAGGCGGGACGTGCCTTCCGACTGCAGGCAGCGGTAAGAATTTATCTTCCGGTGTTGTCCTTTCATTATTTTTTGGTGCCAGGTGGGCCTTCTCTTTGACTATCTTCCTCGTGTGCAGGCGTCCATGGAGATGTGGCTGTGCGTCAAGCGGGCCATCTCCGCTGCCGAACGGGCAAAAAAGGCCTACGATGACGGCAGGGCCAAGGTTACCGAGGCTGGCAAGGCTATCCAGGACCACGCCCAGCTGCTAAAGGAGAAAGAGGCTGTCGAACGGCGGGCTCTCGCTTCAGAGGCGATGGTGGGCGAGATGCGGGCGGCTCTGGAGGCAGCGCGTGATGCCGAGGCCGTTTCTGAGGCGGTTCAGGATGCCTTGCAGGAGTCCGAGCGGACCAAGGCTGCGGAGGTTGAGGCTGCCGTTCAAACGGCGATCCAGGGATACCGTTCTTCCGAGGAGTTCACTGCCCTGCTGGACAGGGAAGTTGGCTCTGAGATGGCGGATATGTTGTACCGATTCAAACGGTACAACCCTGGCCAGAAGCTGAACCTCAACTTCGCTGCCGATCCTCCTCCCCTTCCGGAGGGAATTACTGAAGAGATGATCGAGGACTACGAAGGGGAGGACGCCGCCGAGGGCTCTGGGACTACCGCCGGGGACGAAGCCGCCGCCTGAGGGCGTTATTATCTTTGTACTTAGTTATTATTTGTTTTTATTTATATTCCGAACACATTGATGCCGAGGGCATCCTTTAATCTGAATTTTAATTTTATTCAATTGTCAAATGTTTCTAAGTGTTGATTTTAACCCAAGTGTGAGTTTGTTATGATTGCTAATTGTCGTACGGTATCTACCGATAAAAAGTCACTTATTACCGTAGGCTGATAAGGACGCTGTTGAATGTTGAATTTCGATTTGGCAAGTCCCGTAGGGATCTGTAGGATAAAAACTTCAACGATCATTTATTGCCGTAGGCTAATATAGAATGCCGTAGGACGTTTAACATTTAGCTGCCGTGGGCTAGCGGGATAGTTAAAGAGAGGCTGAAGTAATAGTGCCGAAGACTTTCTATTAACGAGTTTCGAAGAACAAATACATTGAGTAATTACAGTTCCAACCTGCCGTAGGCTAGGTCACTTGTAGTAGTACTTGAGATGTTCTACGTTCCAAGGATGGCCGAGGGCCTTGCCGTTGGAGCCTCTTAGTCGGTAGGTTCCCGAGCGAAGGATACCGATGATTTCATAAGGTCCTTCCCAGGAAGGTCCG